>NW_017308470.1:65358-74025 GCF_000935625.1 Nanorana parkeri | reverse complement strand
GGGCCGGCTTCTTCCCCTCCAATGGCCTCTCTTCCTCAGTGTTGCTGTCTGAGTTGCCATACTTCCAGGGAAAGATATTAGCGGGTGCACACATTGTTTATGGAGTAATGGGGCATCCTGCTGCCAACCAACCCCACCCAGATACCACTGTGTTGGTCCCCCATTGTACATGATGAACAGGGCTGTCCAGGCTAACACAAAGCACTGAACGGCCCTGCCCGCAGCGTCCCTAAAAAATGTGGTGCTCAGGGCAACTGCCCCCATGGCCCCGCCATGCTATGCCCCTGCTCTGATCCTTTATATGCGGTCATAAGAAAAAGACAAGCACTAGCCCATAGTATTTTTATACAGTGTATTCTTGAATAACGTTGGTAGCCATACAAGACACAAAACGTTTGTTTCAGACAATAACTGAGTTCTTTTTGGGTCTGAGTTGGATGTCAATGTCCTGCTGGGATGTCTCAGATATCAAAACTGCAAACACCTCCCAGGAAGACTTCACACTGTGCTCCCGTCTTCAACTCCAGCCAGTGGCTGAACTACCGCCGCTGCAGGCGGTGCGGACGCACCAGGGCCTCCGGCCTCTAGGGCCATCTCTGCGTAGAGAGTGTGCGGCATGAACCGGTCAGACTACATCATATGTCCTGCTCCCTTTCCAAATGAGGACATTATGTGAAGGAAAGGAGCTAGAAGTCCACGTTTCAGGGCTCATTAAAGAATGAAATAAAAACATACAGACTCCATTATATATCCCAGAAGCATGGTCATGATCAATATTTATTAAACAAACATGTAAACAATGTACAAAGAGATCTTTAAACTAAAGCCACAAACTATAGATTTAGGAATTGATTTGGAACTCCGATATTTGTTGCCCATAAAGACCAATTCATTGTCCTTCTTTCTTATTTCTAAGGCAACAAATCGTTTCTTAAAGGAGAACTATGGGGTCAGTGTTTTTCCCCATAGTTCTCCTTAGGGTAACGGGAGGACACAAACTAGCGTCCACACGTCACCCTAAGCTCAGTATACCGTGAGGTACAGCTCGCGGTATACTGAGACGCCGCAGCCGGAGCGGATCCCGACTTAGCTGACGGGATCCGTCCAGCTGCGTGAGTGACCGCTGGCTCTGCCTATCTAGAGGCAGAGCCAGCTGTACCCGCCCCCTCCCCCGTCCGTTCCGCCAGTCAGCGCTGGCGGATCGGAGCGGGGAGGGGGGAATCCAGCCCCTCCCCCTGTCATGGCAGAGAGCCGTGACAGGATCGAGAGGTGAGCGAACCAGGTATGTGTTCGCTCACCTCCCGATCTACTGAGCCGACCTGTAACAGTCTCATTGTCACAGGTCGGCTAGAACTATGAGGTGAGTGGAAATCACTCATCTCATAGTTCTCCTTTAAATCTCAAAGAGTATAGTTATAGGAAACCTGTACAGGGTTCTCAGTAGAGGTGCACTCCGCCTGCAGACAACGCTGGATCGGAGAGACGCCGCACCGCTGGAGGGACACATGAAAACATGGGGAAAATAGAGGAAGATCGGAAAAAGAAACATCATTTAAGGTAAGTGCTAACATTTACATTGGGGGGGAGGGGAAAAAATTTTTGCCTTTAATATCACTTTAAGCCCTCAGGGGCAGGGCCCATCCTGTTGATGCTGCATTCCCATATACATACATGTAATGTCCTGCTAAGCAAGTAAAACTTAATTCAGCATTCCTCAAGATCTCAGTGCTTCATCTAAACACATCACCAACAATTGTTCCATTAGAGTCCCATCAAAACATAATGGGCGAAACAAAGCATGAATCTAAAGAAAGAAATGAACATGCTGCCTTTGTCAACTTATTTACAGTATCTCAGACAATTCTTTATATGATGTCCCGTATGTTGGTGATTATAGAAGATATGATTAGAAGGCTCATTGGTATGGAAGACCTCAGGTTGGCTCTATTGGTAGTTGAACTCTGGGAAGCCTGTTTTGGCTTCAGTGTGGAGAAATTATCAGTCTTGGCCGCTGTGGAGAAAGCATCGGTCTTTACCGCTGTGGAGTAATTATCAGTCTTCACCGTTGTGGAGAAAGCATCGGTCTTCACCGTTGTGGAGAAAGTATGGGTCTTCACCGTTGTGGAGGAAGCATCGGTATTCACCGTTGTGGAGAAAGCATCGGTCTTCACCGTTGTGGAGAAAGCATCGGTATTCACCGTTGTGGAGAAAGCATCGGTCTTCACCGTTGTGCTGCTGAACATTGTTTCAGTATTGAATGTGTAATTGAGATGACTCTTCTGGATTATCCAAGAGGTGAAGTTGGAGACTTTGGTGTAGACTCCGGGGATGCCGGGTGTGGCACAGCCAATGCCCCAGCTGACAATCCCAACCAATGACCAGGTGTCCCCTACTTGGCATGCCAAGGGGCCTCCTGAATCTCCCTGGAGAAAACAAAAACAAAGCAAAACATTAAATCACATAAACATTCAAATTCACCATTTCATCCATCAGGACCGGAATCTGGAGCAATGCAAAGCTGTAATGTGATGTTGTTTTTGGGGACCACCAAGCCATGTACTCATCCTAATTTTACCCAGGCATGTACTACATATGAGCATTCTTGTCCATTTTGTAATATTGTTTTCAACTGGTCTCTTTTGCTTGTACAAATTCCTCATTTTAAACTGGGAATCAAACTTCAACCAGGTTCAACATTAACTTAATTTTTTTTTCTGTGGCCTCAACTCTAAGTCTGCATTTAGCTCTACTGCCTCCTGGTGCTCAATCCCACCTTCACCATCCAACCCTCCAAAGTCAGAGCCTCAGTATTGTGACTTCAACTCCAAGTCTGCACTTAGCCCTACTTCCTCCTGGTGCTCCCACCTTCACCGTCCCTGCAAAGTCAGAGCCCCAGTATTGTGACCTCAACTCCAAGTCTGCACATAGACCTACTTCCTCCTGGTGCTCAATCCCACCTTCACCATCCAACCCTCAAAAGTCAGAGCCATAGTAGACTGTAGAGGCTTTGGCATTCCACTGTTGAATCGCAGTGGGGAGGCTTCACTCTGTAAAGTGATGAAGCTAGTCATCAGTTGTACCTAACGCTTGTTTCTGCTCCTTATTCCACTAGATCAAGGGTATTGAGATAAAATTCGAGAAGTAAACTTTTCCTCCTGCAGAGGTCTGAATCTCATGTTTGTGCTATGACTCATAGGAGTCCCTTCTTACATTAATTTTCCCCATCAGAGTGCCCCCTTACATTAATTTTCCCCATCAGAGTGCCCCCTTACATTAATTTTCCCCATCAGAGTGCCCCCTTACATTAATTGTCCCCATCAGAGTGCCCCCTTACATTAATTGTCCCCATCAAAATGCCCTCTTACATTAATTGTCCCCATCTGAATGCCCTCGTACCTTTCCTTAGCACATAGAGGGCAGGAGCTGGGAGGCAGAGCAAGCTGCATGTCTGGAGGGAAGAAGTTACCCTTCCATCCTCCTGTGATGCTGGGGGCAGGGCAAGCATGTGACATCATTGGTTGCTAGGACGACGCGGGTCCTAGCAACCAATAACTGCAGGGGAGTGGAGGCATGTGACATTACTGGTTGTTAGGCCACTGGCAGTCTTCTTTGGTGTAGACTCCGGGGATGCCGGGTGTGGCACAGCCAATGCCCCAGCTGACAATCCCAACCAATGACCAGGTGTCCCCTACTTGGCATGCCAAGGGGCCTCCTGAATCTCCCTGGAGAAAACAAAAACAAAGCAAAACATTAAATCACATAAACATTCAAATTCACCATTTCATCCATCAGGACCGGAATCTGGAGCAATGCAAAGCTGTAATGTGATGTTGTTTTTGGGGACCACCAAGCCATGTACTCATCCTAATTTTACCCAGGCATGTACTACATATGAGCATTCTTGTCCATTTTGTAATATTGTTTTCAACTGGTCTCTTTTGCTTGTACAAATTCCTCATTTTAAACTGGGAATCAAACTTCAACCAGGTTCAACATTAACTTAATTTTTTTTTCTGTGGCCTCAACTCTAAGTCTGCATTTAGCTCTACTGCCTCCTGGTGCTCAATCCCACCTTCACCATCCAACCCTCCAAAGTCAGAGCCTCAGTATTGTGACTTCAACTCCAAGTCTGCACTTAGCCCTACTTCCTCCTGGTGCTCCCACCTTCACCGTCCCTGCAAAGTCAGAGCCCCAGTATTGTGACCTCAACTCCAAGTCTGCACATAGACCTACTTCCTCCTGGTGCTCAATCCCACCTTCACCATCCAACCCTCAAAAGTCAGAGCCATAGTAGACTGTAGAGGCTTTGGCATTCCACTGTTGAATCGCAGTGGGGAGGCTTCACTCTGTAAAGTGATGAAGCTAGTCATCAGTTGTACCTAACGCTTGTTTCTGCTCCTTATTCCACTAGATCAAGGGTATTGAGATAAAATTCGAGAAGTAAACTTTTCCTCCTGCAGAGGTCTGAATCTCATGTTTGTGCTATGACTCATAGGAGTCCCTTCTTACATTAATTTTCCCCATCAGAGTGCCCCCTTACATTAATTTTCCCCATCAGAGTGCCCCCTTACATTAATTTTCCCCATCAGAGTGCCCCCTTACATTAATTGTCCCCATCAGAGTGCCCCCTTACATTAATTGTCCCCATCAAAATGCCCTCTTACATTAATTGTCCCCATCTGAATGCCCTCGTACCTTTCCTTAGCACATAGAGGGCAGGAGCTGGGAGGCAGAGCAAGCTGCATGTCTGGAGGGAAGAAGTTACCCTTCCATCCTCCTGTGATGCTGGGGGCAGGGCAAGCATGTGACATCATTGGTTGCTAGGACGACGCGGGTCCTAGCAACCAATAACTGCAGGGGAGTGGAGGCATGTGACATTACTGGTTGTTAGGACACTGGCAGTCTTAGCAACCAATGACTGCAGAGGAGGTGGTGAAACCAGCGTTAGGTTATGACTAGTGGAAATGTCAGCCTCGGAGACTCTCTGGCATTCACCATCAGCCAGCCATAACCCAGCACATGATGAATGATCGTGATTCCTGCACTAGATTGTAGGCCGGTAAAGGAAGACATCTTATAGTATCTTTCTTTGTAAGTGCTAAGCAGTGAAATGTACTCTTTGTTCTTCCATTATCATCACAGCTTAGCCTTTCTTATAACACTACTTGGTACAGCAATGCTGGGGAGGATAAGAAAGGAAGTGCTACACACCTGGCAACCATCTTTGGATTCGTTGGCATAACCGGCACAGATCATGTCACTGCGGATAGAACCCGACGTGTAAAGTTCTGGGTACTTAGCGCGGAACATGTCATCACAAGCCGGGGCATTTATCAGGGGGAGGTCCACTTCTTGTAGGGTGTATGGCACAGGCAATTTAACTGGAAAAAAAAGACATCAATAGGGATAAGTGGTCATTTGTGCCAATCATGATTTAACAGTAAAGTTCAATTTTAGCATTTTCCGAAATTGTGCCAAACTAGCCTCTAATTTCTCAGCGCAAGACAAAAGTCTTGCGATGGTTGTAAGGTGTGTGCCCAGCATTAGGTGAAGTAAATTAATTAGCACATTCACCCACGCAACCATTTATATGACCATATTATATGGTCCATATGACTATGGACCTGTCAGTAACATTACAAGCCTGAGATGTCACAATACAATGCATTGGCGCCAGGATTTAAATGATTGTGTCATCTCCGAGTCATCATCTCAGTCCAGGAAGTAGATGGTGACCATGGATGGTGCCTGAACAATGACGGTGGTCCTTGTGTAGAGAAAAGCAGGTGAAGGGATTGTCAGGGAGAGTTCTGTGGTCTCTGTGATAAATACCTGGGAGTCAGGGGCGTAACTAGAAATCACAGGGCCCCATAGCAAAATTTTGTATGGGGCCCTGTTATTTCTAGTTAGACCCCTTGAAGAGCCTACTTGAGATCCCACACAGCTCACCTGAGGGCGACCCTGCAGAGCCCACCATAGACTCTCTATGGTGGGTTCTGCAGGGTCACCCTCAGGTGGGCTGGTCACACTCCTTACCTGTCCGCCTCTTCTGTCACCCTCAGGTGGGCTGGTCACCCTCCTTTCCTGTCCGCCTCTTCTTCCTCCGTCTTCCCTCCTCCGTCACCGGGCCCGCTCCCTCCTCCGTCGCCGGCCCCGCCTCCTCAGTTGTTGACCCCCCAGGCCCCGCCTCCTTCTCCCCTGCCGGGTCCAGCCTTCTCCACCACCGCTGCTGGCTCTCATTGACTCAGCAGCGGCTGTGGAGAAGAACGCAGCCCTGCACTGATCACTGACAGTGATCTAAACAGCGGCGCGTTTGAAGCCATAGCGACCCAGGCGGCCCGCACGGCATCAGGGGGATGTCCCGGCCAGGCCCCCCTGTGCCCGGGGCCCCATAGCGGCCGCCTGGGTCGCTATGGCGATTGTTACGCCACTGCTGGGAGTGTTGCAGGTCCATATTACTTAGCATGCTGCTGATACTAGGTCCACTTGAATTTCCCATTTACATTCATATATATGCTGCTTGAGAAGAGGCTCTCTCTGGTTTATTGAATAAGCAACAAAATATCCTGACTTCCTCCTTCACAGGATTATGTTTATTAATATCATATTCAGATTATGAGAGATAACTGTCTCAGGAACAATTTATTTTTTGGTATGACAATACAAGTCGGAATTAGGGTAAATGACTCACTCTACACAGTGGGCTGCGGTGACCACCCAGGTTCTGGATAGGACAGACACCCCACAGATATGATAGCCCCTGTAGTAGAGGCTGCCTATCCATGGTGCCTTGCCCAGATGGGTACTGTTTCCTCCCACGATACGTTGGGACACGGTCGCACGACCACATTCTGGAAGGGAAAATAAAGTGAAGGTCTGAAATCACCATTGGAGCAGAGCCCTGCCCGCACACTCAGACATAAACCACCAGATAGCTCCCATTAGGGAGGGGTTATCATGGCTGAAATAGTTCCCAATTGTCTAAATGTTGGATTACACTGATTTGTATGACTGACATTCAGAGATGTAATATTATCTTTTGAGCTGTAGATGGCGCTGTACTGCAATACTAGTCTAGGCTAGTCTGTATGTTCATGCTTATCTATGATATACATAGGAAATTCTCTCTGTATAATGCTATATTCTGATATAATGTTCTACTAAGTAAAACTCAACTCAGCATTCCTCAAGATCTCAGTGCTTCATCTAAAACACATAACAAACACTAATATGGCTAAGAGGGAGGAGATGTTTTTGGACACAACCAGTTTTAAATGTGATATTGTAATGCCACGCAAGCATTCATCGGCATTATTTTTGTATTGGTGGTGCCTAGGGTGAAGTTTAGGTTCAAGTTCATAGCTAGAGAGTTAAGCTCAGCTTAGGAGTTGGGTTTAGGAGGTTCGTGGGCTGAGGGTAAAGGACTCACTCCGGGGCATTGAAAGAAAACAAAACAAAAATGACTCTTTTCATACCTACAGAACATAAGCAAGCATACAGTATATGCAGGAAAGAGATATGTTATATATATATATAATAGTGACAAATAACTATCATGCATTTCACTAATGATTTCATGATAAGTGCTTACATGCTTATGTTAGATTCTTTATATAATAATGGAAATGAATTTGCAGAAAGATGTTATTAGAAGAAATGTTTTGTTCTATGGGCTCCTTTGAATGTTTTGTTGTGGATCATAGAGACAGTCAATCTCCTTGTTCTACAGAGAGGTATTTGGGAGTCTGGAGGTCAGCCAAGGGAATAAGGTGTTCTGAGATAACAGAAATGACTTTCTCTTGTAATTATTGGCATGTTGCTTATGCAAATTCTTAAGTGTTTGATGTAATATATAAAGTATTGATGTGGTGGATGTTCCTGCATGGCAACTGCCTGGGATAAGAGATGAATAGCCTTCAGGATGACCAGATGGCCAGACCTTTACTAAATCTACCACGCATGTTAATCCCTCAACTTTCTAATCTTTACTTTGTAACTCTTCTCTTCATGTTTTTCCCCCCCCTCTCTCTCTCTCCCTCCCCCCCCTCTCCCTCTCTCTCCCTCTCCCCCCTCTCTCTCCCTCTCTTCTCTCTCTCCCTCCTCCTCCCCCTCTCTCTCTATCTCTCTCTCTCCTCTCTCTCGCTCTCTTTCTCTCTCTCTTCCTCTCTCTCGCTCTCTTTCTCTCTCTCTCCCTCCTCTCTTCTCTCTCTTCCTCCTCTCCCCCCTCACTGTCTGTCTCTCTCTCTCTCTCCCTCCCTTCTCTCTTCCTCCCTTCTCTCTCTCTCCACCCCCCCTCTCTCTCTCCCTCTTTCTCTCTTCTCTCTCTCCCTCCTCCTCCCCCCTCTCTCTCTATCTCTCTCTCTCTCGCTCTCTTTCTCTCTCTCCCTCCTCTCTTCTCTCTCTTCCTCCTCTCCCCCCTCACTGTCTCTCTCTCTCTCCCTCCCTTCTATCTTTCTCCCTTCTCTCTCTCTCCACCCCCCTCTCTCTCCCACTCTCTCTCTCTCCCTCCTCTCCTCCCCCCCTCTCTCTCTGTTCCTCTCTCTCTCTCTCTCTCTCTTTCCCCCCTTTCTCTCTCATCTATCTTTCTCTCTCTTCCTCCTCTCCTCCCCTCACTGTCTCTCTCTCTCTCCCTCCCTTATCTCTCTCTCCCCCCCCACCCCCTCCCCG
>NW_017308470.1:63188-64896 GCF_000935625.1 Nanorana parkeri | reverse complement strand
CTCTCTCTCTCTCTCTCTCTCTCTCTCTCTCTCTCTCTCTCTCTCGCTCTCTCTCTCTCTCTCCATACAGTATATTTGCTCACTGCTTCAAGTGGTTGGGTTTCCATATCAGAAGGTAAGAATAAAGGTATACCATTGCCTGTACTGGAAGCCATTTTCAGGAAAATACCTGCAGAGGAGAGAGGTTTAAACATGACATAGTAAATAAAATACCGACAAATACATTCTGTACACAGTTTTGTCCAGTAGGTGGCAGAAGGTGAACACTCATGTTTTCCAGCAATTTTTTGGGGTTGACTATATTGGAGCAGAGGGCTTACGTATAGTAGAACAGAATAGGCCAATAGGCTCAATTCCCAGAGCTTTACACTTGGAAAATGATCTTTACTTTCAGCCATGGAGCTGTCATTTCTAGATCTCGCTGGACTCGGCTGTAAAAATCTGGCACATCTTTGGAAATGAGGATTTGTACCCTGGTGTGTTATACTTGTGAACTGACCTGTGCCTCATGTATGAAAGATATTCTCTTTATATAGCGATATCTACTCTTTTCCTAATTTGCAGCATTTGTCTCCGTCCTTCCATGAGTAGGGGAATGGCATGCAGCGTTGAGAAGTGAATTCTCCTTTCTCCGGGCTTGTGTGGTAAGTATGGGACCCCTTTGTAACCCGTGAGGAGGTGACGCCGGATTGTTCAGCTTAGCTTAGAAATACAGATTGTGATTTTCAGCAAAAAATATCTCATTGCCTCAGTTTTCAGTCATTGTTGTGGGAATCACTAAACAGACATAGAAGAAACTGGAAAAAGACAGACCTGGAGAGACTAAGCGGAGGGGCTACATGACTAGGGGGGGAGGAATAGTCCCGGGAGAAAGGGTTAACAAATAAATTGGGAATAGCTGCTCTTACCTGATTGTGGGGGGTCTACAAAATTGGAGTTGAGTACAAAAATGGGGGGCACTCAGCTGGTATGGGTGCTCCCCCCTGATGGTGTCCGGATTTGTAAAGGGCGGGGGCCTGGCCCCTTGGGAACCCAGAAGGAGTAAGTGTCCTCGAGCTGGTTGTGGTGCGGCTGGGGACATGGGCGGAGTGTTATGAGAGGCCTTTTTGGGGCTGTTGGGCACCCAAAGACCCCTTCTCAGGTCAACCATTGTTTACAGTGTTATTTGTGTATATTATTTGGTTTATTATTTTTGGTTATTGTTAAAACTGTTTGGTTAATAAAAGGGCTGCTGTGGCCGTTAAAATCCCATGTGGCGAAGTCCGTGTGTTTATTGGGGTTTTAACAGAGGGACAAAAATTGACGAATCCATCAGTCATGTATTTTGTTCTGTGTACAAGAATATTTGTGATGTGCACCACTTATAATTGTCAAATTGGCCCCTACGAGCTTCAAATATACTTATTGTAAGGCTCAGGGCCGTCCGTTTAATGAGGCAGCCTGAGGCAGCTGTCTCAGGCGGTATCTCATTAGGGGGCGTCCCAGGTTGCTAAAAGCTCTGCGAGGCTTCCCGTCTAGTCAGTTGCGTGCACGGGATTCTGTGGCTTTTGTCCGCCGGTCTCCTTGCAACCAGTGAAGTCAGTGAGCTGGGACAGAGCTGCTGACAGTGTGATCCGGTGTCCAAGCCCCCAAAATGCCCCACCTGAACGAAAACTCAGCACAACAAGACCCCCACCCCAAATGACCATTCTCTGCCAGCAACACCCCC
>NW_017308470.1:61002-61691 GCF_000935625.1 Nanorana parkeri | reverse complement strand
GGTGTCCGGATTTGTAAAGGGCGGGGCCTGGCCCCTTGGGAACCCAGAAGGAGTAAGTGTCCTCGAGCTGGTTGTGGTGCGGCTGGGGACATGGGCGGAGTGTTATGAGAGGCCTTTTTGGGGCTGTTGGGCACCCAAAGACCCCTTCTCAGGTCAACCATTGTTTACAGTGTTATTTGTGTATATTATTTGGTTTATTATTTTTGGTTATTGTTAAAACTGTTTGGTTAATAAAAGGGCTGCTGTGGCCGTTAAAATCCCATGTGGCGAAGTCCGTGTGTTTATTGGGGTTTTAACAGAGGGACAAAAATTGACGAATCCATCAGTCATGTATTTTGTTCTGTGTACAAGAATATTTGTGATGTGCACCACTTATAATTGTCAAATTGGCCCCTACGAGCTTCAAATATACTTATTGTAAGGCTCAGGGCCGTCCGTTTAATGAGGCAGCCTGAGGCAGCTGTCTCAGGCGGTATCTCATTAGGGGGCGTCCCAGGTTGCTAAAAGCTCTGCGAGGCTTCCCGTCTAGCACACTAACGTCACCAGTTACGGTCACGGGATGCTCTGGCTTTTGTCCGCCGTTCTCCTGGCAACCAGTGAAGTCAGTGAGCTGGGACAGAGCTGCTGACAGTGTGATCCGGTGTCCAAGCCCCCAAAATGCCCCACCTGAACGAAAACTCAGCACAACA
>NW_017308470.1:51221-60932 GCF_000935625.1 Nanorana parkeri | reverse complement strand
CCCCCCCCCTCAACCGACAGCTCAAATACCTCAGGGAGCTCCATGCATTCTCAGGCACTGGACAACCTCCAATGAAGGGGGATTGGCATCAGCCCCAAAAACACATTGGCTACATCTATAGCGTCCCCTCAACCCTACATTGAATAAAGATGTGTCCTGACTATTAAATGGAGTGTGGTACTTCAATTCACAATCATGCACTTTTGACAATACATTTTTGGTGGTCACAGAAGCTTCAAACTGCTGCATAGGAGAGTTCTCAAAATTACTTTTGATACTTTTTCTCTATTTCTCTAAAGGAACATTTTCTGTGTTATCAGATATCACTCACCCAGTGTCAGGAATAAGATGGGGCATACATTTCTCCAGTTGAACAAACATCGGTTTCCAAGCTGTCCTTGGCCAACAAGAACCAGCGTTTGAGGTTTCATTGTTGTCACCACAAGATAATTCAATATACTCTCAACTCAAGAGGTGGCTATGAAGATTCTTCTGAAAATCATACATGTGCATCAAAATTCTGGTTATGAATCACTTCCTGTCTTCATGCCCAGCGTCTTATATTTCCATGTCCATGAATCCCAGTATTCTGGCCTCTAACCAGGTGACTCTTGGTCTTCAGCTTGACTGTCTTCTCTAACAATTTGGTTCTTAGGTCCACAAGGTTCTGGTGTGCTCTTGATACTCTCCTTAGGTCTCCTGCCCCCTTGTCTTCACAGCAATAGGTTTATGAGTTCATATCATTTAAGTTTTGCATACCACATCTTCCCCAAAGCCATGCCAGTTGCGTGTGAGACAAAGAAAGTCTTCCTACTATACTTTTATTGTCCCTCAAATCCTTTATCAATGTCCTCATTCACAGAGATTTCTGTCAAAGTGTCAGAGTTGCCAAACAGACACAAAACAATTATTCTCAATTACATTGACATAATTAGTTGATGAATGAACCGTTTGATTCCATCGTGCCCAAGGGCAGCATAAGGAAAACAATCAGGGAATAAACTGTATCTTGTCCAATGAGAACAATCTGTCCAGTGTACACAGTTTTACTAGACTGACTTGTGCATGTGACTTCATTTTATGATGATGAAACTGTAGACGTGTACACCAGGGACGTGCGGTCAGGGGAAGCAGGTGAGGCAGAGCCTCACCTAGAATTATGGAGGAAAAAGCTGTCAGCTTCAAGTCTGAAGCTGACAGCTTTTTCTACATTCAGAGCGGCTTGTTACAGGTTACAGAGCAGGGAAAGTCTCACCGCTGTGTAACCTGTCATGGACGGAGCGCTGGATGTTAATTACAGGCGGCGCTGAATCCCGCTTTTGACAGGTAGTTAGATTACACAGCGGCGGGCTTCCCCACTGCTTGTGTAACCTAACTTGGTGAACTTATTATATCGCAAGTGAGTTGCGCTCGGTCTCGACAAATAAATAAAATAAAATATGTGCACTCTATAGGACGTGAAGAAGTTACTAAGTTCAGATTCTACTGTGAAAAAATTATAAATCTCGGTAGTCACTACCTCGGTAATTGTGCAATACAACAATCAGGTGTGGGAAAAGGGTTTTCAATCACCAGCCGGTGTATTGATTAGGTGTTTCTGTGTACTAAGTGTACATGGTTTGTCCAAACAAAACCTCTTAATGATGTGACAATCTATTCAAAGACACCAATTCAAATATAAATGACTCGGTGTCACAGATTGGTCGTGTATAAGAAAAACAAAAACAAATTCTAAAATCCCAATCTCTAAATCGTGACGAATTTTAAATATAGTGCGAACACTTAAATAATAGAAATGAAACAGTATGAAAAATGATCACATATACAGTGCTACTCCGTGCACTCTGATTCCTCTCATAGACAAAGATTAAATGCGGGGTTACTTTAACTAAAATACCGGCATCGATCTTAGTGAGCAGTCAGTTCAGAGTGGTCAGTTCAAAACGTCTCAAACCAGGGATAGTTCATAGAATCCGGAAAGTCCGATGGTTTCTTGTGATCCGTCCTCCTTTCTCAAAAGATCTGGTCTGCTTTTTTCCTCCCTCTGGCAGGCTCCCTCACCTCTCGCTGGGGACGGAAACCTATTAAAATCTCCCAGGGGGAAAAAAGACGAAGAAAAGGCAGCGGAATCCTCTAAGTGCAGTAATTCAAAAAAGATTTATTTCTTTAAAATACATAGATGCACTTACAAGACAGACGAGTTGTTCGAGCATAAAATCAGTGGCAGAGTGTTAGCTGTGAGCGGTGAAGACAGATTCTCCTTGACGCGTTTCGTGCTTTCACTTTTTCAAAAGGGGGAGATCACTTGGTGAGGCAAGAGCTGTCACAGCCTCTACACTGTATTAGAGGCGTGAGTTCTGTGGATGGCTTGGACCAATGGCAAAGAGCCATTGGTCCAAGCTGTCCAATCAAAAAAAAACAGTGAGGACATCGATCTCGATGCCTCACCAGTGACTCACCAGTGACGAGCAAGTGAGGGACAAGGAGGCTCCTCCCTGTCTCCTGCCTTCCTCCTCCCCACACAGCTTGGTTACCGAGCTGAGGCGGGGCTTCAGCGGGATGGGTGGAGCTTTGACTGGACTGGGGCGGAGCTTTGGTTGGCTGGGGAATGCCTCACCCAGCACAGAAGGCACGGCATGTACACTACATGGAACATTTTAAAACACAGTAACTGGTTATGGCAGGAAAAAGTCTAATTTGCACATGGATACAATAGATGAGAATTTAGCTTTGTAGAAGTCTATAAATTGAAAATCTTTGTTCAGCAATGGTAGCCATACACGGTTCAATATTTGAGCCATGGGTGGCCCTGTTGGCACCATCTGGCTCCACAAAAGTTGTTCAAAGAAAATCAAAGGAGCCAAAATATTCAGCCAAACAGTAACTGTATCCAATAAGGGTTCGGGTATTTTGACAGCCAACAGGGAAGATACATGGAGTCTACCGTATGGGGGGATCAGGTGTAGGAACCAAGCATATTGGCGAGATGTCTACCGCGGGGGCTGCAGGCTTTAATTTATATTTTTTATATAAAAACATTTAAATATGCAACAGCAGGACTGTAAAACTGTTAAGATCCTATTATCATTTGCTTAGTATAATTGTTACAACAAGGACAAAATGTGTGACCTTTGAAAAAGTTTCCTTTTCATCGATATACTAACCAGGAGGGTTACCGTATTCTCTTCAAATGTGCCTAAAATTCTACCTAGGTTTGGATGGAGTGGTGAGGGGGCTTAATTGATGTACATACAAAAAAAGAGGAAAAATCTGTTATTAGTGTCCAATGTTGTAAAATTCCGTCTTATTAAATGATCTTACTTGCCTATGTGAGGCTGCCCATCTATACCAAAGCAAACCCAAGAGGAGAAGGGTCTTGATAAAAGTCCAGCTGTACAAGAAGCAGTAGGAGCCTCACACGTATGATCGCAGAGTCCAAAATTGTGTTTTACTATACAAGAAGCAGAAAGAAAGTGTGTGTTTTAGAACTTCGGATGGTTCAATGTGTTTCAGAGGTTCAGACCCTCCCCCCTTCATCAGGGTTTGTAAATTGTGTAGTATCAAACATGGCTGGACTTATCTGAAATGTAATAGTAGCTGTATAGGTATAAAGTGAAATTCTGCCACCAGCACGTTAGTCAGCATGGAGCTCCTGGTGAGATTCACCCTATTTTTTTATAAGAACTCCAAAAGTGTTTCCAAAACAGGAGGTATGTGACAATCTTCCAATGGGGGCATCTTTTCTGGTGGCAACTGTCTAAGATGAGAGTTTCCATCTCTTCGGAGAGATATCTACTCACTTTGTGCTGCATCTCTGGGAGAGAAATCCTTCCTGTTGCATCTCAAGGACAGGAAGTAAAGAGAGACCTCCCCAATGGAAGGAAAGAGAGATCTCCCCAATGGAAGTAGAGGAAGACCTCCTCAATGGAAGTAAAGGGACACCTCCACAATGGAAGTAAAGTGAGATCTCCTCGATGGAAGTAAAGGGACATCTCAATGGAAGTAAAGGGACATCTCTCCAATGGAAGTAAAGAGAGGTCTCCCCAATGGAAATACAGGGAGATCTCCCCCATGGAAGTAAAGGGACATCTCCACAATGGAAGTAAATGGACATCTCCCCAATGGAAGTAAAGGAAAATCTTCCCAATGGAAGTAAATGGAGATCTCCACAATTGAAGTAAAGAGAGATCTCCCCAATGGAAGTAAATGGACATCTCCCCAATGGAAGTAAAGGAAAATCTTCCCAATGGAAGTAAATGGAGATCTCCACAATTGAAGTAAAGAGAGATCTCCCTGCATCTTTTCTGGTGGCAACTGTCTAAGATGAGAGTTTCCATCTCTTCGGAGAGATATCTACTCACTTTGTGCTGCATCTCTGGGAGAGAAATCCTTCCTGTTGCATCTCAAGGACAGGAAGTAAAGAGAGACCTCCCCAATGGAAGGAAAGAGAGATCTCCCCAATGGAAGTAGAGGAAGACCTCCTCAATGGAAGTAAAGGGACACCTCCACAATGGAAGTAAAGTGAGATCTCCTCGATGGAAGTAAAGGGACATCTCAATGGAAGTAAAGGGACATCTCTCCAATGGAAGTAAAGAGAGGTCTCCCCAATGGAAATACAGGGAGATCTCCCCCATGGAAGTAAAGGGACATCTCCACAATGGAAGTAAATGGACATCTCCCCAATGGAAGTAAAGGAAAATCTTCCCAATGGAAGTAAATGGAGATCTCCACAATTGAAGTAAAGAGAGATCTCCCCAATGGAAGTAAATGGACATCTCCCCAATGGAAGTAAAGGAAAATCTCCCCAAGGGAAGTAAATGGAGATCTCCACAATTGAAGTAAAGAGAGATCTCCCCAATGGAAGTAAAGGGACATCTCCGCAATGGAAGTAAAGGGACATCTCCGCAATGGAAGTAAAGGGACATCTCCCCAATGGGAACCCCATTACCTGTATAGAACTGGGAATGTGGTTCTAACCATTCCCCGTTCTATCCAGAAACAAGGCTTTAGATATTCTTTCAGCTTTGGGAGAGCCATTTAAGATCAATGATACAATACTGTGCTGGATCACCTTCGGAGGGCCGGCCCCTAGCAGTTGTTACACCCTGCTATACGAGGATTTGGAGTCTAAGCTTACAATGCAGCCTAATCCCTCCATTAGTCCATAATACAAAGCTCACTAATTGGCAGAACACGTTTATAGCTCAAGAACAAATCCCGGGACACAATCCCTTTATCCTCCAGACTGATGCCTCTTTATAGAACTGCACAATAGACAGATTCCCTCCGATTGTTGGGCTGCTTTTCAGAAAGTGTGTTTACTGACATCCGCCTCGCTCCGCCGTGAATGGACTTGTCACACATGGCGTGTCCTGGGTGGAAAGTGTGGAAAGGAGAGCCGCTCGTTCTGTAGGCTCCCTATTGATGGCAACGTTTACCTTTCTGGATACAAGAGATGAAGCGGCATTTACCTTTTCTTCTTACTCTTTCCCAATGCATTGTTGGGTTGGACAGATAAATGTAGACACAGAAACCTCTGCAACTGGAAAATAAGGTCACGTTCAATGTCTTTTCTGTTCTTTTGTGCATTCGAGAATATGAAGTATTCAACAAAAGTGTTTAGTGAGACGTATATTAAATGAGTTCAAGCTAAACTCCAGACTCAAACCAATGCAGCTCCTCATCCATCAATACACCAATAAATGTATTTTATGACTGCAAGCCGTGTAAGTGTAATGTGACCTGGTATCAGCCTCTGTACAGCAGAGCTCAGGGAAGGGAAGAAAGCAGGGATGTGCGGTCAGGGGAGGTAGGTGAGGCAGAGCCTCAACTAGTATTATGGAGGAAAAAGCTGTCCTGTCTGAAGCGGACAGCTCTTTCTCCATTCAGAGAGGCTTCTATCAGGTTGCATAGCAGGGAAATCCTCCCCACTGTCTAACGTCACGGTCGGAGCGCTACCTGTTAATTACAGGCAGCGCTGCATACGGCTTTTGATAGCTAAGTTAGGTTACACAGCAGAGGGCTTCCCCACTGCTTTGTGTAACCTAACATAGTGAGGCCAGAGCTGCAACAGCCTCTACTCTATGTTAGAGGCTTGAGCTCTGTGGATGGTTTGGACCAATGGCAAAGTGCCATTGGTCCAAGCTGTCCAATCAAAAAAAAAAAACACCACTAAGGACATTGATCTTGATGCCTTACTACTGATGAGCACGTAGGGGACAGGAAGGCTCCTCCCTTTCTCCTCCACAAACAGCTTGGTGACCAGGTAAGGGATGGGGTTTCTGCAGTCTGGGGGAGGGATGGAGCTGGGGGCAAGCGGGAGTGCTGGGGGCAGGGCTGGGGCGGGCAGGGGGAATGCCTCACCCAGCATGGAAGGTACCGCTTGCCACTGGAAGAAAGAAGCAGCACAAGAAGCCAATCTGTTGTGATGCAGTGCAAGGAGTATGCCGATAGGAGGAGAGACCAGACTGACAGAATGATGAGCTTATCATTCTGCTGCTATTCCTTTCACTGTTCAATCACAGGCTGGGGGAGGGACAAGGCCTGTAAGTGAGATTCCAGGTTTCCTGCCCTGCCAGAGAGGGATATGCAGTGTGACAGTGCTGTGCAAATCACATGACTGAATGGACAGTAATACAAATCCTTTGGCAGATACAAAAAAAAGTTTAATTATATATTTTCTATCTCTATATTTATTGGTTTCCCTGGAGGTCAGCTTTCTAGCCTAACTGAGGGCACAGAAGTGGTCAAAGAGACATTGCATCAACAAACTCCATTTTCATTGTCTAACCTCCACTTTCCTGTTACAGAAGCTATGCCGGCTCTCTAAGTATGACTGTGCAGTGTAAAAGGTGCCAGAGTTAGACCCAGTGCGCTCAGTAGAAGAGCTGACCAAACACACACCCCCTTCTCTTCCTCCGCAATACAAGTCTGTGCCAGGCCACTGGTGCTGAGGGGTGTGGCTGTCACTCAGCTCTGCCAGCACAGAGCACTGATTGGGGGCCAGGGAGCAGAAATTCTCAACATAAAAGCAATTTCGACAAATTTCCAAGCAAAAATCATTCACAAATCATAACATGTAATGGCAAGGGACTGTGAAGAAATAAAAAAAAGGTGTGAGGCTTTAATTTTGGGTGTCAAAGCCTCAGCGCAAATACGAAATATTAAATAGTAAGCTTTCTATGTCTCGTTTTTTGTTTTTTGATCATCATCCACGCCCCAGATGAAAAGCCCCTTGCCTCTCTGTATTGTGCAGAAGAGTACTGCTGTGCTCAATGGGTGGGCGGTGATCAATCTATACCGGCACCCCTGTTTTGTCAGACCTACAGCTATGGCTGTCTGTGAATGGTCACCTTCAGTTTAACATGTAAGAGTTCCAAATTCAGAGATGGATTCTGCACATCAGATGGCTGTGACAGTGCTTCAAGTGCTTTACTTCTTGCACATATCATCGAGTGCTGGTGACTTCTATTATGGACTGTATCTGACACGGCGCCGTCCGTGTTGTCACTGCAAGCACCAACCTTCCATTAAGGTCTGTATGCTGTACGGAGTGGAGTGGAGGTGATTTCGTATTATAGGTTTGACCAACACTCGAGCAGCTGAAACTGCTGAAAACGAAGTCTAGACACCCATATAAGAGCAAGCTTAAGCCCCATTCACATGTAGCGACATACCTTTGCAGCGGCCGGGATAGCGCGACTTTCGGGGCGACGTTCCAGCGACGATCCAGCGACGGTAGCGCGACCTTCTCCGTCGGGCTCCATAGAAAAATAGCAAAATCGTGCAAAATTTGCCGAAAAAAGGGTCCGGTAGAAGCGACTTGCGACCACGACGAGCGACATGGAGCTAAGACAGCTCCATTGACTATCATTAGCCGGCGACTTCTCGCGATATGGCGCGGCGGAAATCGCGCGATAAGTCGATACATGTGAACGGGGCCTTAATGTATACCTGTCATGCATACAGGGCCAGATTTACTCTCTCTGCTGCCCCAAGGCCTGGTTCCTCAATGGGCCCCCCCTACCCTACCAGCCAATCCCATCCCTCATGGAGAATGGCAGACCTGCACTCTGCATACAAGTGATCTCGGCGACATTGCTGAGATCACTTGTACAAAACAAGTGGCGGCTTCCACCGCTGTACATTTAGCTCTGCTTGCCCAAATCAGGGCTAAATGTAGAAAACAACTACCCACCTGGTGCCCGGAACTGCATGTCCCGGGCATCGGGAGATAGGAATTCCACAGCCCTGCTGCCCCTCTACTCCCTGCTGCCCGAGGCCGTTCCTTGGCTGGCCTTGTGGGAAATCCGGCCCTGCATGTGTATACTATGGGGGTGCATTTTTCCTCTGTACTTTCTACCACAACCCAGATAGTCACCAATCAACATTCATTCCAGAAGGTTTCTTCAGCGTACACTCACCGGTTATCAGGGCAGATGTGAGGAGGAGGATCTGAGGCGGGGGCTTCATGTGAGTAGCGGAAGAGAATAAGATGATAGACACCTATGATAGAGTGATTAAACATAAATTCCAATAGGTGAGCTGGCCATAGGCGTATCATAGCAGTATTTCAGCCAATGGCCTGACCACTAAAGCATACTGACCTCCTATACACACTCACTGTCCACAGATTCTGCCAAGATCTCATGTCACATATACATCTCCTGGTTGTTATTCCAGAAAAAGATGGATCAGCATTTCTGTCTGAATAGCTTATAACTTTATGTTTCATTCACATGTTCTCAGAAAAAGTATGAAGAAAACAACCAGACCATGGTAAAGACGCATTTACACCTAACAAGACCTCATGAGGTCAAAACTCTATACATCAACCTAACATTGTTTAGATGGACAAGACCTTGTTAGGTCAAAATACACTGAGTGGCCGGATTATTATGACCCCCCCCTCCCCCCATCAGTACTTCGTTGGGCCGCCTGGTGACTCCACAAGATGGTGAAAGGTGATGCGAGGAATCTGACACGGCACTGTTGCCCTTCTGTTGTCTTGTACCAGTCTTGCCCCTCCCCCGTTCTGCCCTAACATTGACTAGTCGCTGACGGCCACAATTCCCACGTTCAGATTTTCGGCTGACAGTCCGGTCTGTAAACACTTTAACAATGAGCCCCTCCTGAACATGTAACGAATTCTGCTGTGTTGCTGATACTCGCTCCATGGCTCCGAGCGCCAACAATCATCCCGCGTTCCAAGGCTGTTACATCGCGTTGTTTCCCCGAATCTTCCCAATCACTTCTACTGTCGTGGTAACCAACCCGCTTCCCTATTTATAATGGTCTGGCCCTCTAGCAACTTCAGCGCCAAATTATAGCTAATCTGCCTACAAACGTCAGGTGGTCATAATAATCCGGCCACTCAGTGTATATAATAATCCGGCCACTCAGTGTATATAATAATCCGGCCACTCAGTGTATATAATAATCCGGCCACTCAGTGTATATAATAATCCGGCCACTCGGTGTATATAATAATCCGGCCACTCGGTGTATATAATAATCCGGCCACTCGGTGTATATAATAATCCGGACAGTCTGTGTATATCTAACATGGACCATAGACTGGTTGTTTTTTTTATACTTTTGCCGAGCTGTTTTTAAATATGTGAATTAAAAGTGCAGTTGTAAGTTATTTAGATGGATGTGCTGATCCACCTTTTCTTCTGGACCTGTCTTTGTGGTGTGGAAGGTACAAGG
>NW_017308470.1:44282-51211 GCF_000935625.1 Nanorana parkeri | reverse complement strand
GAGCTGACCATTTAATATTTTTTATATACTAGTCAACACCAGGAGATTCTGCAGAAGAGGGATCTTGAAAAAGTCAGCAAGATGTTCAGAAAAGTCATGAGAGAGTCTGTCCTCACATGTGCCAATGGTCTTAGAAATGGACAATTTCTAGTCAAATGTTTATCCAGAGATACAATGTAAACGATGATCTTTCATAGAGGAACTCCAACAAAAAAAAATTACCTTTTCAGGTGACAATTTGAATATTTTCATCCATCTTTTAAAATGTTTGTTTTAATTGAAAAGAGAACCAAAGAATAGTAACATAACCGTAAATGCACATGATAAGCTTCTGCATCTCCTGTACCTGGAAGCACAATGTCAATACTTCTGACACAATTACATGTGTGTTTTGCAAACAAGCAATCTTCTGGATAGATGCAACCTTTCCTAATTATGGGAAGAGCTTTTATATGGAAAATCTATTACGAGTATAACAGATGTTTTTTTGTGTGTATGGGGTAAGCAAAGGAAGGACTTCTACAGATCGTAGATCTATGTGGGAATCATGCACTAGAGATAGCAGATATTCAATAGACAAACCTGTGTGAGAGTCAGGAAGGTGATCTGTGTACAGCTAGACTGAGTTACCTGGATGCAAATAGTGCTCCTCTATCATGGAATGTATACACTTAGCAGTGTTTCTTCTCCAGATAGATGGAGACTGGAGGCTTCCTGTGTTTCCTCTCTGGTTGGATGCGGACTGAATGCTTCCTGTGTTTCTTCTCCAGATGGATGGAGACTGGAGGATTCCTGTGTTTCCTCTATGGTTGGATGGGCACTGGAGGCTGTGATTCCTCTCTGGATGGATGGAGACTGGAGACTGTGCTTCTTCTCTGGATAGATGGTCACTGGAGGCTTTCTGTGTTTCTTCTCCAGATGGATGGATACTGGAGCCTTTCTGTGTTTCTTCTCCAGATGGATGGACACTGGAGGTGTTCCGTGTTTCTTCTCTGGTTGGATGGACACTGGAGGATTTCTGTGTTTCTTCTCTGGTTGGATGGGGACTGGAGGCTTTCTGTGTTTCTTCTCTGGTTGGATGGAGACTGGAGACTTTCTGTGTTTCTTCTCCAGATAGATGGAGACTGGAGGCTTCCTGTGTTTCCTCTCTGGTTGGATTAGGACTGAGGGCTTCCTGTGTTTCTTCTCCAGATGGTGGATACTGGAGGATTCCTGTGTTTCCTCTATGGTTGGATGGGGACTGGAGGCTGTGCTTCCTCTCTGGATGGGTGAAGACTGGAGGCTGTTTGTGTTTCTTCTCCAGATGGATGGATACTGGAGCCTTTCTGTATTTCCTTTGGATGGATAGAGACAGAAGGCTTTCGGTGTTTCTTCTCTTAATGGATAGAGACCAAAAGCTTTTTATATTTCTTGTCTGGATGGAT
Organism: Nanorana parkeri; assembly: GCF_000935625.1. Classification (NCBI taxonomy): domain Eukaryota; kingdom Metazoa; phylum Chordata; class Amphibia; order Anura; family Dicroglossidae; genus Nanorana; species Nanorana parkeri. Next base: position 49,787 of record NW_017308470.1, on the reverse strand, counting down.
GGACACTGGAGGCTTTCTGTATTCCTTCTCCAGATGGATGGACACTGGAGGCTTTCTGTGTTTCTTCTCCGGATGGATACTGGAGGCTTTCTGTGTTTCTTCTCCAGATGGATGGACACTGGAGGCTTTCTGTGTTTTTTCTCCGGATGGATACTGGAGGCTTTCTGTGTTTCTTCTCCAGATGGATGGACACTGGAGGTGTTCTGTGTTTCTTCTCCAGATGGATGGACACTGGAGGCTTTCTGTATTGCTTCTCCAGATGGATGGACACTGGAGGCTTTCTGTGTTTCTTCTCCAGATGGATGGACACTGGAGGCTGTTTCTCTTCTCCGGATGGATAGAGACTCGAGGCTTTCTGTGTGAAGAAGCAAAACTTATTTCAATGGATCCTGGTAAGTTTAAGAGATAAACATAGGCCGTTACACGTCCTCTGAAAAATGACACCACTTAGGAACACGTTCATTATCTATTTTATGGATTTATCCACCAGTCTTTCATCTGAAGCAGAATGACACACTGCCTTCCAGATACAATGCTGTGTACAATACATGGTGTAAACTATACATACAGCTGTTCCGTTCAGTGCTCAGTACTGGTCCTGGTATCTCATGTACTGTATATTTCCCTTACATACAGGTGAAACTCGAATAATTAGAATATCGTGCAAAAGTAATGGCAGTAAGTGCTGCAAAAGGGGCCCAAACCAAGTACTGAGTACATATGCATGCTTGTACTTTTCAGAGGTCCGATATTGTTCTATGTACAATCCTTGTTTTATTGATTGCATGTAATAATCTACTTTTTTGAGGTTGTGGATTTGGGGTTCTTGGGGTTTTCATGAGCTGTAAGCCATAATCATCACAATGATGACAAATCACGGCTTGAACTATCTTGCTTTGCATGTAATGAGTCTCTCTCATATATTAGATTCACCTTTTAAGTTGCATTAGTGAAATAAATGAACTTTGCACGATATTCTAATTATTCCAGTTTCACCTGTATATCTAAATTAGGAGTGTCCCTATTGACCACCAATAATTTATTATGTTGGATACAAATGAAAAAATGTCCAGCTGGACACACACAAGCCTAACGCTTAGCTGGAGTAGTAAACGATTTAAATGCCTCTGAGGCATTCGGATACATTCAGATTCGTTATTTCTTACATTCTGAAATTCAGATGCATCCGAATGTCCGAATATGACGATATTCGTCCAAATTTCAGTTTCTTACATGTATGATCATCAACAAACACTCCGCCGAGATCACATTACTCCCCCATTCTGGAGTGTGATGTGAACATTATCTTCTCCTGATCTGTATCTGAGTGATTGTATGCACTATGCGGCTCCCACGTGATTGGTTGATAAGATCATTGAGAATAAGCAGGTGTATAATGGTTCCTAGTTAACTGTTCTGGGAATGTACTTTATTATATTATGTATACCAAGTAAAAGCTGTTTTATAGTCTGTCTCTAAGGTATTAACTCTCAGCAAAGTAGTCTCCTCTGCAAGCCATTATAAAGCCTGCAGACTTAAAATCCAAGTCCTCCTTCATTACACATCAAAATATGTTTTATTCACCGTCTTGGTCCATGTTTATCTCTGTTGACCAGATTGGGAGCCAATTCCTTGGGATCTTCTCTCTTCTGGTTGCCTCAAAAAAGTCTGAACACTGTACACCAATGTCTGCTGTCCTACAAATGCTCTGATTTGCACAACCCTCTCCACTGGCAACGACAAGATCTATTTGTCATGTATTATGATAAGGTGTTGTGTGTTCAGTATGCACTACGCCAGTGGTTCTCAACCTGTGTAACCTCAGGACCCACATTTGTCCTTGGTCATTAAGTCACGACCCAATTCACACTGCAATGGAATGCACGGAATTCGGGGACCGCGCATTCCAGTGCGGGCGTACAAGCTGTGTGTGGCAGTTGTGTTTTGGGGTACCATTTAAATGAATGGCAACCCAACACACCTCCCATACCAGAACGTACGGTAGGTTCAATTGCATGGGACTGTGCGATTAACGCAGTGTACTAGTGTGAACGGACCCTCAAAAACACTGACATACATACACAACCACAGACACAATCTCACACACATCTGCACATTCTCACACACACTGGACTTCGCCCAGTCTCTCTACTTTACGAGAACTGGAGTGGATCCTCAGTCTGGGGTCCAGTGTGGGTTGCTGTGCTGTGACGGAGCTCCATCCATATGTGCATTGCTTGTACAGCTCTCTTGCATGCCTCGTAGAGGTGCTGGGAGCCAGAATGTGATGTTCCTCCGGTCAAGGCACCTCTATAAAAAGGCACATGAGGGAGTTGTATGCAATGCATGTATGGATGGAGCTCCCTCAAAGCCATAGCCCCAGCCCACCCCACCAACAAGCCGACACTCGGCGCCGGGCAGCATATTTTGAATGGCTGCTTAGTGTGAGAACTGACAGTGCTGCCCTAGGGGGAGGCAAGGTAGCCTCTCACCTAGAAAAGTGGAAGGTAAGCAGGGAACCATTGAACACAATGGTCGCGACCCACTTTCGGGTCACGACACACCAGTTACATAGTTACATAGTTACATAGTATTTGAGGTTGAATAAAGACATTAGTCCATCAAGTCCAACCTATTAGGATCTCATTCTAGGAGTACCCGTACCCCTGTATATTACGGTCCCTTAAGAAATCGTCCAAAAGTTTCTTGAACAATTCCACATTATTTGCTGAAATCACCGCCTGTGGCAGTGAGTTCCAGACCCTAACTGATCTTACTGTGAAGAACCCCCTTCGCACCTTGTGCTGGAATTTTTTTTCCACCAATTTTAGGTTATGGCCTCTAGTTTTTGTAACGGAGTTAATTTTAAACAGTTTATCGCTAATGTTGCTACCACCATTAAACATTTTGTACATGGAAATCATATCCCCCCTTAATCTCCTCACCTCTAATGTGAACATGTTTAAATTTAGTAGCCTCGTCTCGTAGCTCTGGTCCTCCATACCCCTAATTAGTTTGGTTGCCCTTCGCTGGACTTTTTCCAACTCAAGGACATCTTTTCTTAGTACTGGTGACCAGAACTGGACCGCGTACTCCAGATGAGGTCGAACCAATGATCTATAAAGTGGCAAAATTATAGACTTGTCCCTGCAATACATCCCCTTTTTAATACAGGACAAGACCCTGCTAGCTTTGTTTACAGCAGCCTGGCACTGCAAACTACCTTTCAGTTTGTGGTCTACAATGACCCCCAAATCCTTCTCCATTTCTGACTTCCCCAGCGGCATACCCATAATTGTATAACCCATTTGTTTATTTTTAATTCCAAAGTGCATTACTTTGCATTTATCGACATTAAACCTCATCTGCCACATTAATGCCCACTCCCCTATTTTATCCAGGTCCTCCTGTAATGTTATAATGTCTAAGTCCGTGTCTATTACCCTCCCTATTTTGGTGTCATCCGCAAACACGGAAATATCGCTGTTAACACCCTCCCCGATGTCATTAATAAATAAGTTGAACAATATGGGACCCAGCACAGAACCCTGAGGCACACCGCTCATTACACAGTTACAGTTGAGAACCAAGGCACTATTGTATTCCGGCTACTACTCCTTGACCCACACCTACATAGCGCTGTGCTACTAACCCAATGTATGTGCCCACTAGAGTGCAATAGGTGGAATTTACATTGGCGAGACAAACTAGAAGCAAAAAATAGATAGAAATCTCAAAAGGAAACAAAAATGTTACTTTAAATGCCAATTAAACCCAAATCTCAACAGTTTGGAAGAAAGATAGCTTACTGTCTTAAAGATTTGGTCCAGTTAATTAAAGGCCCAAGTATTTTTATTAGCTCAGTAGAGAAGGGGTTAGGCTCTGAGATCCCCCACTAGGTATATAACCGCATAGGAGTTTGTATTTTCTTCTAAGTTGGGTGGATTTTATCCTGGAAAAGTCTCAGTAAATCTGCTTCCACCTCAGCTGGCCCTAGTATATGGTTTGTGTTTAGACGATTGTGGTGGGTACTAGAAGCTGTACGATCAGTTGGGGGGAATGAGCTAGGAGATGGGCTTTAGCATCCCTCCAGTGAAATTACTTTACACACTATGCTGTACACACGTGCCTCTTCATACTGAGGACACATAGAAACCAACGGGTCAAGAATGCAACAAAAGACATGAAAAACCAAAAACATTTTATTGACACTTCGGACACAAGAAAAGAAAATGAATAAAAATCACAGCAGATACTTAAGTTATATATAAATTATAAAAGAGACGGGTATGGGATCCCAAGCCAAATGATTACGTTTAAGAAAGCAGTTGTATTCCCACAATGGTAGGACAGACGCTCCCACAAAGCAACGTGCTGACCCACGTCTGAGAATCCAAGAAGCCCGAGTGTTAGGCTTTTCCCCAAGGCTTCAATGCTTTGAGCTTCTGAGGCAGAACAAGTATGGAGGTCAAGAGCTTCTACATTTTACCTGGTAAATTCAGAAGCTTAGATCTGCCTACTTACTCTGGGTCAATGTGTTGAAGCCATAAAATTATCACGACAGTCAAGAAACTAGCTGTGCAGAATGCTTCACTCAGGAAAGGCTTCCATAAGCTTCTCCAGAGGCCCAGGCCTGGAGGTCAAAATGTGGCCAATCATGCCATCATAACATCCAGACATATAAAACAGCTGATAAAACGATTGGCCACATTTTGGAAGAGATCGGTGTAGCTGTGCTGCTCAAATTCAAGTAGGCATCTCTGTTCACAGTCACATTGAAGACAACGTCCACCATGTTCTTCTCTGTCCCAGGAGCATTTTGCTTAATCCAGTTCTGAAAGGAAGTCAGTCGGGTGTACACCCCGGGGCGGTTCACCTTTCCACAACCATCTCCCCAACTCACCAGCCCGGCTAAAAACCACTGTCCGCCCTGGGAGCAGACCAGAGGACCCCCGGAGTCTCCCTGTAAGGATAGAAAAAAAAAAGCACACATTTGTACGACTGCTCAGCACCAGCGCAAAGTTTAGCAGGACCTGAGCTGGAGGCAGTGAGACACCATCCTCCGAGAGGGTTAAAAATCCTAAAGATGTACATCCAAAATATTAAAGAATCTGTGCCGCTATAAAAATTAAACTGGCCTTAAAGTCCAAACCCATTTACATTCCTTTTAAAAGAATACCCCTCCCATTTTTAAAATGAAAGGTCTGGCTGTAATACTCACCAACTCTTCTGTGCTGTCCCTATGAGATCCAGGTTGGTCCATCGTCCAAGGTCAATGGCGTCCAGTAACCTCCAATGTGGGATCCTGTGAGCGCAGCCACTATGGTGCCCTGCACTCACAGTACAGTGTCAGAAAATGGCACCACGTCATCATGCAAGCAACTTTCTCTGTATCAGTAAGAACTGCCCAGTACCGGTGAGGAGGCAGAGTAGAAGACCCTGTGGCATCATGTGACTGGCTTAAAAACAGCTAGGAAAAACCCTCTGGGGGTGGGGGTGGTGGTG
>NW_017308470.1:40625-43836 GCF_000935625.1 Nanorana parkeri | reverse complement strand
GGGGGTCTGACTGGGTGCAATTGAGTTAGTCTGCCTTCCAGGTGCTTATACTCACCTGCTGTTGCTGATCTGCTGCACCCATCAGGCACCCAGAAGCAATGTGCAATACCCAGTATTACCAGGCAAAGGGAGGATGTGACTCTTCTCTTCCACCCATGCTGCAGCCCTGGATACCCAAGCCATTAGTGTAGACCCAGTATGGTCACATAGGTGTGGGGAAAGAATCTTCATCTGTGTAATCTATGGCTAGGGCGACCTGGAGCTTACAAACAAATGGGGTAAGAGAAGAGCAATGGCAAAATGGCAAGTGTACCCACCACTAGGGAGACCCAATGCCACACACCGACTTTCTAGTTAAAGTCAAGAGTTGCCCAATCCTTGCTATTGTATATAGAGGAGGTTTAGGTTGCAGAACAACAGATACACTTCGATGACAAGTAGTAAGGTCTTCATTCAGCAGGTTTACCATGAGACTCACCTGACAGGAGTCTGTTCCGCCTGCTTGGTATCCCCCACATATCATATCGCTCAGGATTATGGGAACCGAGCTGCTGACATCAGACTGGATATGGTAGAGAGAGTCGCAGGTCTTTATATCGATCAGGGGGATCTGGGCCTCCTGCAGAGTCTGAGGGCTCGGGAGACTCACTGCAAATACATTGATTGTAAGTTCAACATTTAATTATTGGGGCCAATCCGATTTTTTAACCTTTTCACATTCAACATCAGTATAACAATCTGTCAATCATTTGTCCTTGGAACTATGGAATGGACAAGGAGGCAGCGTAGATTTATCAAGAAATAATCTGACAAGTTTATGGTAATATTACTTTTTCAGACAAAAATAACTATTAAATTACTTATGTTCTCAAGTAAGTTCATATCAATGAGTAGTTGGGCCAACATGTGACCTATATCCGGATACAGATACCACTTAAAGTGACACTAAACCCAAGAGTTAAACCTTAAAAATGCATTCAAATCCCCAAAATGTATCTTACTGATAGGGCCGGATTAACTCTCTCTGCTGCCCCAAGGCCAGGTTCCTCAATAATGTGCCCTCCTACCTGCCAACCCCACCCCCCCTCCTCCCCCCCTGCCCCATGGAGAATGGCAGACCTGCAGGCTGCATACAATGTCGCCAAGATTACTTGTAGAAAACAAGCGGTGGCTTCCCCGCTCTACATTTAGCTCTGCTTGCCAAAAGCAGGGCTAAATGTAGGAAGCAACTACCCGCCTGGGCATCAGGAGATAGGAATTTCACACCCCTGCTGCCCCTCTGCTCCCTGCTGCCCCGAGGCCGGGCCTTGGTTGGCCTTGTGGGAAATCCAGCCTTGCTTACTGAGCAACTGATGACACATACATAAGCATTGGTGCCTGGCCCCACACTTTCCTCTTCCTGATCCTTCCTGTTGGCCTTGTAGAGAGCCGGTGGGGTATACGACAAGAACCTTGTGATTTAACTACAGAAATACAGAACCTACCTCCGGACCTGATGCTCCCCCAGCCGGTGACCCAGCACTGCAGTCCCATGGTGAAGTTCACATCGGCAGTGGGCAGACAGACCGGGAGGATGTATGCGGTATAGTTGACCGGTGTCTTCAACTCTATGAGGCTGATGTCCCCCAACGAGCCCACATCTGTAAATTTGGGATTCCTTATGATGTTTTTCACCCCAACAGAAATCTCCTGCGAATTTGGACTGGAAAGTTGGTAGCAGCCGAGGTGGACGGTGAGAGTGGAGTTTGTCACAGAGCTGTAATGAAAAGAAACAAATAAGAAATAATTAAATAAAAAAATAATAAAAAATAAAAACAGCAAAAAAACATTGAAACTAACCCAGCCGCCCTGCCATCTGGTTGCCATTCTCCATCGATGGGAAAAGGGTGGTGGCTATTGCGGAACATGGCCTTGGGGCGGCAGGGAGAGTAAATCCGGCCCTGGGAGCACGGTGTGATTACGCCATTGCTAGGCTTGAATCATCTTCATCACTCCATCAAGGCCCCCTTCCCAAACACACCACTTCAAATTTTGGGTTTGCCTCGAACTGCCCTTTCTCCTTTATTTAGAAATTAGAAGTCGTATCTTCCCGAGAATGTCAACAAAAGGAAAATCGCTGAAATCTCATTCTGATTCTCATTCCGAAAGCCGTTTTTAAGGTTTGTAAATCTGCAGCTTTATTAGAAATACTCCCCGGTGATCCTGCCATGGAGGTCCTTGTTCTGGCACTTCCTGTTATAGAGCGACAATGCTCTGTCCGTGTCTCCCAACTAAGCTCCAGTGTTGTCACTCAGGCTTCTGATAAACAACCACAAGTGGCCATTTCAAAAACACACATTAGACAGTCATGGTCCACTGTCACCAACAGGAAACCCGCCATTGAGTAATGCCATGCAGCCATTGCTGGAGTGCATGTAGACAGGAAGTGGCTGCCTCTCTCGGGGACCCTCTGGTAACGTAGTGTAAGAGTTCTCTCTGGTGATGTAATGGGAGCCGATTTCAACAGGTAACTAATTAGAGGACACGGTGTGCTTTGAGCTCATCTCCAGGCAAACAATAAAGCTCTTCATAAGAGTTAAAATGGAATTCCAGCCAGAAACCAGATTAAAATGAAAAAGACAATATAACAAAACATCAACATATTTTACTGCAATATTCAGCTTTAGTCCAGAGAGTTCCCCTGCAGTACATTATCTCTGCCATCAGATGTCCTCAGTCTGATGTTCAGCATCATTTAACCCACTTCCTCTGAGCCCAGGTCATCCTGTACAAGCCCACAGCCTGTAACTGAACAGTGAAAGGAGAAGCAGCACAGTGGTGAGCTCATCTCTGCTCTCTCCTCCTATCAGTCTGCTTCTTGCCAGCTCATGAACCGATTGGCTCCTTGGGATGCTGCTTCTTCCTCTCCTATTCCATCTCTGCTGTAAAGGGACTGCAAGAGGCTGATATTAGGTTCATTTGTTACTACGCTCACATTTAATGGATGTATTGGCGATTACAGAGCTGCGGTTATTCATTTGTACGATTTAGACCCGCCCGGAGCTCGGCTTTAACTTGCGGAAACGTCAGCTCTTACTACTGTGCCATCTCACCTCCTGTTAGGACCCATGCACACCAGGGCGGTTGCGGATCAGCGCGGTTCCATTGAAAGCTGTATGGAAATTGCACTGATCAGCGCGGCAAAAAAGGGTCAGAGAGCAGTTCGGGCGGG
>NW_017308470.1:40031-40581 GCF_000935625.1 Nanorana parkeri | reverse complement strand
GATCTCGCTAAGCCGCGCGGTCCCCATAGCAATGTATGGGATCGTTCATGGCCGCAGAACTGCCCTCACTTTCTCAGGGTTCCCCCAAATCTCCACCCAATGACAACCCTAAATGGTTTCCCAAATGCTAGAAAGCTGCCTGTTAGGAAACAAGCACCCCCGAAAACTCTACTCACGACCCATGAACTCAATTACCACCCTACTAATTGGACAGTGAAAGGAGAAGCAGCACAGTGGTGAGGTCATCTCTCTGCCCTATCCTCCTATAAGGGTGCTTCTTGTAAGCTCATGAACAATGATCTACCTGTGCTGCTCCTTCCACTCACACTTCAGCTCTGCTGTACAGGGACTGCAAGAGGCCGATAATAGATCACATTCTGATTGTATTTCAAGCATGCATTTAATGAATACGGAGCGGCCTCCATTGAAGTCTTTATATCTGCCCAGAGTTCAGCTTTAAACTACATGGACAGTTCCAGCCCCTATTACTGTGCGATCTCACCCCCTGTTATGGGGGGGGGGGGGGGGACCTCCTTGGACGGGGGCTTTT
>NW_017308470.1:37203-39616 GCF_000935625.1 Nanorana parkeri | reverse complement strand
GTCTTCTTCTCCACCACACATTGACCCCCTACGTGCTACAAATGAAATGGTAGAGGTGACCCAAAATCCTGGGAAGCTCAAGAAAAGACAATGGACGAGGAGAAGGAAGTGTTCAGTGGAGGGTCGCCCTTGCCAAAATAAATGTCCCATACAAATGGAGGGTTGTTTTTGCCCAGAGGGAAGTGGAGCCTCCGGATGGTCATGTGGACGGCAGCCACCCCTGGGGCACATGGAGGGCACGTGAGACGAGTTCCTTGGGAGGAAAAATTATTTGGAACAATGGAACCAGTTATAGAGAACAAGGAGAGAACTGCACAGACAAGAAACCATCGCCCAGAGATGACGGGGAGGGTGGAGGCTCCTCATCCTCATTGTATAAACAAGACGCTCCACAAAGTGTGATCATAATTGCTACAAGTATTATCTGCAGACAATAATGGGGGAGATTAATGTTGTGTCACGTCTCATCTATTCCATACGTGACTCCCGGAGAGGTACCGGGAACAGCAAACAGAGTTTAGTTCCAGCCAAAACAGAAGGAGCTTCTGCCATGTTTTATGGCCATCATGCAAAATTGGGTCGGGAGTGGTCTTGGTCCATAGATAGCATAGTACTGATGGGGGGGTCATAATAATCCGGCCACTCAGTGTATAGTACAGTAGATTTAGGAACTGAAGCACCACACCAATGAAAACAGTCCATATATAAAACTTTATTCCATTAGGGTCAGGGGGACATTCAAGTAGAGTTTCTGATGCATTTTTAGGGTCCAGAACACACCACCTTCACTCAACTCAAACACCTTCAGGTGTCACTATTGGCCATTCCAGTGTTGGTGGCCACCATCTTTGTGGCAAGAAGAGACAAAGATCCTTTACAATACGGACACAAAAAAAAAGTCATACAAGCCTGACCTAACCTTTCCCAGGTCCATCCAAAAATGGAAAAAAAAGTTTAGGCTACGATGTGACAGTGAAAGGAGAAGCAGCACAGGGATGATCTCATCTCTCACGTCACGGGAGATAAAAACATTTGGACCGGCGATCAGATCAGTTTTTGGTGAATTATTTTAAAGTCCAGCTTTGTGGACCCGTCGATGGTGCAAAGTTTGCTAGAAGCACCGCAGTGTGTAAAGGGTTAATTGTACGTTTTAGTTCCTTCGTGCCGTCACCCCCCCCCCTCCTCCAACACCTCGTATATGATACACGTCTGTCTCATTCTGTCAATGAAACACAGCCCGGGGCTTTCACACAATTCAACAATTATGATGATGATGGAAAATTCATCAAATAGTTTTACGAATTCAAATGCTGAAAATACGAAAAGGTGAGATCAGCACGTCGGAAACATTTCCCTTCGAGGCTTTAAATAGTTACAGAGTATTTGAGGTTGAATAAAGACACAGGTCCATCAAGTTCAACTTTTGTGTATATGTGAGATTCTTGGTGAAGGAGGGTAATGGGGAGAACAATTCCATTTATCATTAGGTCAGAAAAGGGAAAATAAAAAGTAAAAACAAACAAAAAACACTTGTTTCATTAGAGGGGTCGTTCCGTAAATTAATGTCCTCTGTACCTGTATATGACCATTCATGGGGCCGGTGTGGACACTAATGACCTCTGGTGGCTGTAATGAGGTATTACCGCTTTTGGATAGAAAAAAAAATAAAAAATGGAAAATTGGGAGTCTTTAGTCTTTTTGGGAGTCAAAAATAAAAAATCATATTTTGGCAAAATTTTGCCATATTGGTGAAATGCATTGGAGTTGTTACAGGGTGCTTTTTTAAGGGTGCAATGGGTTGAAAATGGCTCTTTATGGTTTTAGGAGTTCCTTTAAACTATCTTGGATCTGTTCTCGTGGCCATTAGTGATGGACCGAACAGGTCCGAGTTCGGTTCGAATTCGAACTTTAGAACATCCAAAAAGTTCGAATTCGAACTTAATGCAAGTCTATAGGGGTAGAACTTTCAAAAACAATTGTCCCCTTTAAAAGGAGAACTATGAGGTTAAGTATTTTCCCCATAGTTCTCCTTAGGGTAACGGGAGGACACAAACTAGCGTCCTCCCGTCACCCTAGGCTCAGTATACCGCGAGCTGTAGCTCGCGGTATACTGAGACGCCACAGTATACCGCGAGCAGCTGCTCGTGGTATACTGAGACGCCGCAGCTGAAGCGGATCCCGACAATTGTGCCGGGATCCGCCCAGCTGCGTGACTGACAGCTGGCTCTGCCTATCTAAAGGCAGAGCCAGCTGTACCCGCCCCCTCCCCCGTCCGTTCCGCCAGTCAGCGCTGGAGGATCGGAGCGGGGGGGGGGGAAACGCCGGTATGTGTTCCCTCACCTCCGGATCTACTGAGCCGACCTGTGACAGTCTCATTGTCACAGGTCGGCTAGAACTATGAGGTGAGTGAAAA
>NW_017308470.1:31464-34624 GCF_000935625.1 Nanorana parkeri | reverse complement strand
GGGGGTCCGGGTACTGCCCTGGGAGACATGTATGGGGGGTCCGGGTACTGCCCTGGGAGACATGTATGGGGGGGTCCGGGTACTGCCCTGGGAGACATGTATGGGGGTCCGGGTACTGCCCTGGGGGACAGGAATCAATGGGGGAAAAAAACTGTTTTTAAAAGGAGCAGTGATTTTAACATGACTTAAAGGGTAAAAATTAAAATTAAAAATTATTTTAAATATGGTGCCTGGGGGGTCCCCTTAACCTGCCTGTAAAGTGGCGGATCTGTACGATGTATTGTCAGAACGAACTCTATCCACACGTTGGGATTAACGCAGCGATTTTGCCAAAATTCACAGTGAAATTACACGTGTTGGCTTTACCTAAATTTTCTCGATATCGCCATCAAATTTTACCCCGTGGTTTGCTTTGGGAAAATTTGCTTTAAAAAAATTGTGTGGCTTGGTTTTGTAAGAAAGACATGTGATCAACATGGAGAGAATGAGGAGCAGAATCAGATTATCAGAAGATCAGTCAGACTGCGATAGGGCACGATGGCTCTGGAGAGGGCGTCACTCGAACAAGTGGTCCAGATTTGGTAAAAAGTCTAATAAGAGCCCCAAACTTAGTTTGAGTCCAAATAGTTTTTTTTGTTTGTTTTTTATATTAGGCATTGGTTGACAAATCACAACACAGGACAATAATTTGCTTCAGGGGCTCAAAACCTCCCCCTTCCTCAGGGGTTTAATGTACCGAGTTATCAGGACCCAAAATTGGCCCCAATTATCAAATTTGCTGCATAGCGTATAGCCAAAGCATTGAACCAGTGCTGGCCGTACCTTCTACAGACAACTGTTGGTGATCTATGCCAGCTTTGAGTCCTTATGATTACCCATCATGTCTAAGCCTTGAGGGAGGGGGAGGTCGCTGAGCCCCTGAAACACGTTGGCTGTGTTGACGCCAGGCCGTATAGAGTGGTGAATCTCCACAGTGGGGACACAAAGTGCAATAAAAACCGGGAAAAAAAAAGAAAAAACGAAAAACGAAGGAAAGTTTTGGCTCTGGATTCACTGTCATTTTCCCCCTTCGTGTCATTAAGTAACCTGAATGTATGTCAGCAAACTAAAGAATGTGCATGTCACCATTTGATGCTATTTTTGCCTTCTGGGTTACAGACACCTGATGACAGGACCAACCAGAAATGTCACCCCGCCATTATAGAAACATCTACATCTGACCTCCGTCCTTCCCTTCAGTCTTCTATCTGACCTCCGTCCTCCCCTTCAGTCTTCTATCTGACCTCCGTCCTACCCTTCAGTCTTCTATCTGACCTCCGTCCTTCCCCTCAGTCTTCTATCTGACCTCCGTCCTCCCCTTCAGTCTTCTATCTGACCTCCGTCCTCCCCTTCAGTCTTCTATCTGACCTCCGTCCTCCCCTTCAGTCTTCTATCTGACCTCCGTCCTCCCCTTCAGTCTTCTATCTGACCTCCGTCCTCCCCTTCAGTCTTCTATCTGACCTCCGTCCTCCCCTTCAGTCTTCTATCTGACCTCCGTCCTCCCCTTCAGTCTTCTATCTGACCTCCGTCCTCCCCTTCAGTCTTCTATCTGACCTCCGTCCTCCCCTTCAGTCTTCTATCTGACCTCCGTCCTCCCCTTCAGTCTTCTATCTGACCTCCGTCCTCCCCTTCAGTCTTCTATCTGACCTCCGTCCTCCCCTTCAGTCTTCTATCTGACCTCCGTCCTCCCCTTCAGTCTTCTATCTGACCTCCGTCCTCCCCTTCAGTCTTCTATCTGACCTCCGTCCTCCCCTTCAGTCTTCTATCTGACCTCCGTCCTCCCCTTCAGTCTTCTATCTGACCTCCGTCCTCCCCTTCAGTCTTCTATCTGACCTCCGTCCTCCCCTTCAGTCTTCTATCTGACCTCCGTCCTCCCCTTCAGTCTTCTATCTGACCTCCGTCCTCCCCTTCAGTCTTCTATCTGACCTCCGTCCTCCCCTTCAGTCTTCTATCTGACCTCCGTCCTCCCCTTCAGTCTTCTATCTGACCTCCGTCCTCCCCTTCAGTCTTCTATCTGACCTCCGTCCTCCCCTTCAGTCTTCTATCTGACCTCCGTCCTCCCCTTCAGTCTTCTATCTGACCTCCGTCCTTCCCCTCAGTCTTCTATCTGACCTCCGTCCTACCCTTCAGTCTTGTATCTGACCTCCGTCCTTCCCTTCAGTCTTATATCTGACCTCCGTCCTCCCCTTCAGTCTTCTATCTGACCTCCGTCCTTCCCCTCAGTCTTCTATCTGACCTCCGTCCTACCCTTCAGTCTTGTATCTGACCTCCGTCCTCCCCTTCAGCCATATATCTGACCTCCGTCAGAGAGACAAACAGACTAACAGTGTCTGCTATGCCGTCTCCTCGTAGTGCTCTGGGAATCCTTTGTCACATATTAACTGATTATAGATACTACCGAGGTAACAAACAAAGTTCAACAGATTTAAAAAAACATTTTTAAAAATGTATAACCGGAAAAAAAAAAGACCATTGACCCGAACCAGTTATTAGTTCCCCTTCAAAGTAAAAACACCGGTAGATGCCAGAAGCAGTTCAGAAGCAACTCAAACCTGTCCAATGCCAGATGAGCACACCCGAGTACAGATCGCACTCTCAAATTTCACACACAGGGTTCCACACATCGCAGACACTTCTATCACATAACTCCGGCCATGAGATCATTATACAGCACTGCAGGGGATGTTCTTCTATGTGGCACGTCTATAGGTCTCAGTCATTTCCCTGCAATATCCGCCCCCTTCTCAGCATGCAGAATGGTATGCTCCTCCAAAAACACACATTTTAACTTGAGTTCCCCCAGCAAGTTATTTTATGCTACCAAGCCTATCCCACCTCAACCTAACCACCGAGCCATCACGTTCCCACACAGCTCCCTCCTCATGTATCACTTGCCCCTCCCCTTTTAGATTGTAAGCCCTCAGGGGCAGGGACCTCCATACCATCTTGTCTTGTATTGTGATTGTAATGTCTTCCTTATATTGTAAAGCGCTGCGCACACTGTTGGCGCTTTATAAATCCTGTATAATAATAATAATAATTTCACACAAAAAAGCCAACACGTTGGGATCTGAACGTCCGGGAGAGGGGGAGAGAGAAAGAGAGGGGGGGAGAGAGAAAG
>NW_017308470.1:30908-31395 GCF_000935625.1 Nanorana parkeri | reverse complement strand
GAGAGAGAGGGGGAGGAGAGGGTGAGGGCGGTCTAATAAAAACACACATAAGCCATATTTTTCCTTCCTTGTTTGTGGTTTCTCCTGCTTACAGTTTTGATGATTTTTGGCTTGTAAAATGAATGAAATAAAAATATATTTCTTCAAAAAAAAAGCCAACACATGTTGGGATCTGAACGTCTCTTCATCGGGGCTACAAAAACACAACCTAAAAAATGATCTCTAAGAATACATCGGGAGAGGGAGAGAGCTGTCTAATAAACACGTGTAAGCCATCAATAACATGATTCATGTATATTGGAATGTACGGTCACAACAATAAAACATGAACTAAAAATAGATGCGAGTCTTTTGAATTCCTTGATGAACGGGTAATGTTTTCTTGGACTCATTGGTGGTTGGGCGCTCTTCATGACATTGTTTTCTTTCTGGGATCACAGTTAGGGAGACTCCCCATCTAATAAGAGCCGCCTCACAGGGGGCCATT
>NW_017308470.1:27766-30807 GCF_000935625.1 Nanorana parkeri | reverse complement strand
ATCATTTCTTCGTTAAGCCCGCAGGTTGAACGTAAAAAAAAAGAGAACAGTGTATGGATAGCTTCGGAAAGAGATGGGAAGTAACTGCAGCAGGTGAGTCAGTAAAAAAAATGTCGACCCGCAACAAGTCACGCCATACCCATGACACCATCTTTGTTATTGGAAGTGACGGGATGTTTGCTTTCATTGTGTCAGGTGCTCGGATCTGTGGGAGAGTCAGAAAATTCATTTCATCTATTGTGTCAGCGTCTCTGAAACCAGTCCAGTGAGGGGGGAGTGACACAAACACTGTGACAGGGGTGAGGATTGCACAATGTTCTATGAATGAAGGGTGGAAATCACGCGCACTTCCTTATAGAAACCATCCTGGCCTGGACTGGTCACCCGTCAGCTCTGGCAATGACCAGTATGGATCTGTGCCTCAGGACTGCTCACAATCACTCGGGTTTATTTAGAAAGAACTCTTATATGGGCTTCCGCCAATGCAGGGCCCATACATGCTATGCATCGACGTGTGTCTTTTTACGTAACGGTGTGCTGCTGTAGGGAAGCCAAACCATTGAATGGACTGGTGCATCGCCACACACTAAAACACACATGTATTGCAATGCCCTGGCTAGGTGTATCGGGGTGCCGCTGTGAATGTGCCCCAGAGGACGTTGGTATAAAAGCCAATAATGGTCTGTTGGTCTCTACAAGGTCCGGCTATGTTCACACATAGGGCTGACTTGTTTTATAGACACATTTTAGATGAAGCTCCTCTAACTACCATCCAGCAGCAAAGCAGAGGTCACACACCTTGAACAAAGAAGTGGATGAGCGTGTTTCCTTAGTTTCCAACTGCTCTCCTCATGTTTAGAGGACTCCCTCTCCAGGACAGCTGTAAGTTAATGGCCTTGAAGTGAACCTGTTACTACAAAGTGCACATAGAGGCCAGATCTATGTACAGCATTAACATGGACAGATCGCAACTTCAGCAAGTAGGCAGCCAGTGAGGTCTGGAAATACTAAGCTCCCATCTTCTACGTTTGTTTCAGGTCCATCACCCACTGGCTCATGAAGGAGAGATTAGAATGACAGCCCCGAAGATTGTACATGCAATGGCAGCACTAGAGTTGTCTGGCCGGTAAAAACTAATGGGACTTGCTATTGTAACAATGTTATCAGTAAGGACGAGATAAGACCGCAATGTGATCAGTAGGGACGAGATAAGACCGCAATGTGATCAGTAGGGACGAGATAAGACCGGGTATGTTTTTCCAGAAAATGTAGTCAGTGAAGGTCACTCCCTTATATCTGATTCTCTTTCAAGTCCCCTCAAGGCCTCATTTAGATCTAAAGTGGTATTCAGTTGGCGATGGCAATCTCTGTAATTGACAACTCACTAGGATGTCAGTTACAAAATCTGGACCACCCACTTTCCTGACATGACTGAAAGCTCATCGACGTGCTGTGCCAAAAAAAAAAGCCTGCATGCACGTCTACAGCGGTATCCTGCATTCCTAAGGTTAGGGGCAGATCTGAGATCTCTCACGTACATGCATTGGGGTCTTGTCTGAGGTCTCTCAATTCATGCATTGGGTCGGATCTGAGGTCTCGCATGTGCATGCATTGGGGTCTTGTCTGAGGTCTCTCCTGTGCATGCATTGGGTCGGATCTGAGGTCTCTCACGTACATGCATTGGGTCGGATCTGAGGTCTCTCATGTGCATGCATTGGGTAGGATCTGAGGTCTCTCAAGTGCATGCATTGGGTCTGGTCTGAGGTCTCTCAAGTGCATGCATTGCGTCGGATCTGAGGTCTCTCAAGTGCATGCGATGGGTCTGGTCTGAGGTCTATCAAGTGCATGCATTGCGTCGGATCTGAGGTCTCTCAAGTGCATGCGATGGGTCTGGTCTGAGGTCTCTCAAGTGCATGCATTGGGTCTGGTGTCTCTCAAGTGCATGCATTGGGGTCTGACGTGTAAATGGGTGCAACCAACCATAGGAAACCAGCAAGACTTCCATTTCTTAATGTGAAATTGGTTGCTATGGGCAGAACAGCTCCCAGAATCCCCTGCAGTGTACAGCATGGAAAGGGTCAAAAGTCAAACTGCTCAATCTAACCAAACACTGCGGTTATGCATGTAGAGAAAAAGGAAGAAAAACAAAATCTGCCCCATCAGGAATTCAGCAAAACAGAAATTCTCAATGTCACTCGCCGGGCTGCTCAGCCGACATTTACTTCACAAAAAAATGTAACTTAGTTTTCCTTTTACAGAGTTTTTGGGTCATTGAGTTAATTTCACATTTTATATATTCATCAGATGTTCAACGGACCGATCACATCGATGTGTGCGTGTGTGTGTGTGTCCTTTAAGGAGAGAACGATCCTTCGTCACTCTTACCTGTATCAGCCGCGATAATCCCAAATATTCCTGAGAACAAAAAAGAAAACAGACAATTACATTTCAAAATAGTCTCGGAATTGTCTCATTGTGACATCACAACCCGGATCACATTCCTCCTTCTATACATCGAAATACAAATAAGGAAACACAGAGAATTACTCATGTCTCCAATCAGGAAACAAATTACATGGGAGGAGCTTCTCTAGGTTATTCCCCGAGGGTGAAAAATATCACACACATGAATTCCGTGGTTGTACATTCTGCTTTCATGTTTTGAATGCAGCTGTGTGCTCCCAACACACGTACAATGGTATCATATGGAAGAAACGTCTCCTCCGATCCACATCTCATTTACTAAGAAATTCCGATCAGGTTTTAATGGAATCACAGAAATACAATCATCTCACCGCTGTACGTGTGTGTAGTGATACATTGTCTATTCATTGAACGGGATGGAATGGTGAATTGATATCAATGCGGGTACAGTGGTCTGGTGAATGTCATGTACAGCACAGTACACACAGGGCCAGATTTACTCTCTCTGCTGCCCCAAGGCCAGGTTCCTCAATGCGCCCCCTCTACCCGCCAAATCGGTGCTCCCCCCCATGGAGAATGGCAGACCTGCAGGCTGCATACAAAACAAGCGGTGGCTT
>NW_017308470.1:24345-27701 GCF_000935625.1 Nanorana parkeri | reverse complement strand
ATGGAGAATGGCAGACCTGCAGGCTGCATACAAGTTTTTATTGCTGAGATCACTTGTACAAAACAAGCGGCAGCTTCCACCGCTCTACATTTAGCTCTGCTTGGCCAAAGCCGGGCCAACTACCCGCCCGGCGCTCAGAACTGCATGTCCCGGGCATTGAGAGATAGGAATTCCACAACCCTACTGACCCTCTGCCCCTCTACTCCCTGCTGCCCCAAGGCTTGGCCTTGGTTGGCCTTTTGGGAAATCCGGCCCCGAGTACACACACCTGCCATTGCTCTCCCCATCAACGTGAATGGCTTGTATAAGGCTGGGCAGATCGTACTTGCGATGATCGCAAGCCACGCCCCCTGAGGTGCGAGCTTCCGATGACCGCAATGCCGAACGGGCAGTGTGCGCACACCGGCCCGTACGGCTTTTATCGTACGGACATGCCACAAACCCGCCGAACGTTGTACGATGCTCGGCGGGTTTTCGAACATGTTCGTAAGTTAAAAGTTGTGCGACCGTACAGTAGTAGAGGTCGCACGGCTTCCACACACCTTACGATCATCGTACGATCGCGGGATTTCCCGCGATTCTCGTACGAGAATCGAGCAGTGTATGGGCACCTTTACACAGCAGAGGCAGCTGTCGGAATGCAGTGACTGCAGGTCTGTAAATGTCACCGAGCAATACAATGTATCCTTCCGTTGGATTTCCTATTCCTCTATATGTGGAGGAAAGGTGTCACCATGACATCAGCTACAGAAACCGAACCGGCCCATTCACACCCAATGCATTTGGGCTACGCTGGGTGTTTTTTCCAGCACAGCCGCCATGTATGACAACTGGTTGCAGTGGTGTATGCTGGGGGGGAAAAAAAAAAGACGGTATGCAGTACTTTTTTTTAGTGCGGTGTGATGCGGGGGCGTCCCGAGGCCGTGTGTCACCCGGAGCGGAGACCGGGGGACACCCCCGCTGTGACGTGCACGATGACGTCAACGCGCATGCACGGTCATCTAATTAACGCCTGCCAGAGAGAAGGGGGGACGTTCACCTCCTCTCTCCTGGCACAGTCAGGCTCCTGGTCCATGACGGAGTGCCTGACTTTTTAGAGGGGGGCGACACCAAAATGACTGTCGGTCATTTTGGTGTCACCCCTCCAATGGTAATCAGTAGAATAATCCAACATGTCCACTTATTGGACATAGACGTCACACAATCACAAGAGCCAACGTTTCGAGACCACGCAGGGTCTCTTCATCAGGGCTTAAAGAGTGACCCAGGGCATAAAGAAGTCACTCTTTATGCCCTGATGAAGAGACCCTGTGCTGGTGATTCCTCTTCCTACATTGTGTCTGCACGGTGCCATCCGTGTTCATCACTACAAGCACCATTTCTACATAGGCCTTGATTGCTGCAAGGTGTGCGGAGGATTTCCCCTTCTATCCAACCCCTCCAATGGTGTCACCGGGGTGCGGGCTGCACCCCCCTTGTGACGCCACTGGTGTGATGCATTACAACCTCATTGCACCGTGCTGTGCCCATAGAACTTGTGACATTTCAATTAAATAAAAAAAAGGAAAGTGTGATGTGTCGCAGTCATGTGAGCGGCTGCTGGTGTGCATGGGCACTACAGGTATAACAAAAAAAAATATAGATTTTTTTTATTATTTAAAGGGTTAATGGAGACTTAGTAGGAATATATTTTATTAAAAAGATATTTATATATATATAAAACATTTTCTCTTTTTAATAAAATATATTCCTATGTATGTCCCCATTAACCCTTTAATTGAAATCAGACACAATTAACTCCTTCCTCCCTAAAGCTATAAAGCTATTCATTTTCAACCGAATCAACATTTAATTTTCTTATTTTGTTTCTCGTTATGTGTTCAGTGAAAAAAACAAAACACAAAAACCTTTTTCATTGGTAAATAAAACATCATTTTCATGTCATTTTAAACTGGACTAATTATGTACAATAAAAGGATTTGTTTCTATATACAAGTTGCACCAGTCAAAATAGAAAGAAAAAAAAAGATCTATAGATTTCATTGAAAATAAAATACTTTTTGAAAGACAATATTGCCAAAATAAAGCCGTGCCTGTCGCAGAAAACAACATTCAGAGACAACAACAGAGATTTCTTCTCTCATACACAGATTGCCCACCTGGCTCTCCCCTCATACACAGATTGCCCGCCTGGCTCTCCCCTCATACACAGCGTGCCCGCCTGGCTCTCCCCTCATACACAGTGTGCCCGCCTGGCTCTCCCCTCATACACAGATTGCCAACCTAGATCTCCCCTCATACACAGTGTGCCCGCCTGGCTCTCCCCTCATACACAGATAGCCCGCCTGGCTCTCCCCTCATACACAGATTGCCAACCTAGATCTCCCCTCATACACAGATTGCCCGCCTGGCTCTCCCCTCATACACAGATTGCCCACCTGGCTCTCCCCTCATACCCAGATTGCCAACCTAGATCTCCCCTCATACACAGCGTGCCCACCTGGTTCTCCCCTCATACACCGAGTGCCCACCTGGCTCTCCCCTCATACACAGAGTGCCCGCCTTGCTCTCCCCTCATACACAGATTGCCCACCTAGATCTCCCCTCATACACCGAGTGCCCGCCTGGCTCTCCCCTCATACACCGAGTGCCCGCCTGGCTCTTCCCTCATACACAGATTGCCAACCTAGATCTCCCCTCATACCCAGATTGCCCGCCTGGCTCTCCCCTCATACACAGATTTCCCGCCTAGCTCTCCCCTCATACACAGATTACCCACCTGGCTCTCCCCTCATACACAGAGTGCCCGCCTTGCTCTCCCCTCATACACAGAGTGGCCGCCTGGCTCTCCCCTCATACACAGATAGCCCACCTGGCACTCCCCTCATACACAGATTGCCCGCCTGGCTCTCTCCTCATCCATTGCTCAGTCCATCATATTTTGTCTTGTCCCCTCTGACCCTTGGTCATATCATGGTCCAGTGCCCGGGGACTAGGACCACTCACCTAGGAGAAGGCAGGCCCAGGATACACTTGGCAGGTACATAGGTGCTCCTCGCTGTGATCAGACCACAATGCCTGCGATGTCAGCTGCAGCTAATACCACTGAGTCTGTAGAATGCAGGTCAACCAGTTCTCAGCAGCATTGTATATCTCTGTGATAAACGGGAACCAGAACCTCACCCTCAGGTCTATAGACACCGACGTCATCTCTAATGACATCACCTGCTCTGGCTGGGAGGCCACGATGAGCCTTGTAGTTCCTCACCTAACCTGCCCATAGGACTGTGTGGCAGTCTCTCCCTCCAGGAGAAAGCACACCTGAGCTGATCTGTATCAATGGTGATTGTGTGTGG
>NW_017308470.1:21299-22739 GCF_000935625.1 Nanorana parkeri | reverse complement strand
TGGTGGGTGGGGGGGGGGGTTGGATGTTGTGGGGTGGATTGGAGGGCAGATTGGTCCACAAGCCCCCACCGACAGTCCATGTTTTGTATGCAGCCCTGTGGTTGGTTCTTGTTGTCTCAGCAGTAATTCATATCCAGGAAACATGAGGACAGGTGACCTCCTATAGGAGATGATCCATCTCAATGGTGAGTAGTGACGGGCCGAAGGTCCAAAATTCCGGGTACTGCACTGGGGGACATGTATGGGGGTCCGGGTACTGCACTGGGGGACATGTATCAATGAAAAATATAGTTTTTAAAGGTGCAGTGATTATAACATGACTTAAAGGGAAACCATAACAATGACTGGGGGGGGGGCCCTAACCTGCCTGTCAAGTGGGGGGTCTGTACGATGTATAGAACCTGCTGCAGCAAAACTGACATTTCTAAAGAAAAAAAAAAAAGTGTGTGTGGTTCCCCCCAATAGTCATACCAGGTCCATAAGGTCTGGTAGGAATTTTAAGGAGGAAACCCGCCCCCAAAAATGAGGGGAAAAAAGTGGGGTCCACCTTAAAATTCCATACCAGACTCTTGATCCGAGCACAGGCCTGGCAGGGACTCAGGACGCCCCTGGGTATGCCTCCGGGTCCCCTTCTCTCTCCTGCAGCTGTCGGGCTCTTGGTCCATGATCGCGTGCCATACTTTTCAGAGGTGGTGACACCAGAATGACTGTCAGCCATTGTAGTGTCCCCTCTTCTGATGGTGTCACCCCATGCAGCCACTGGGAGGGTTGGGGGTCCAGCGAGGGCGAAGGATGTGCAGATTAAACTTCACCTTCAGCTGTATATAACATTATCACCTGAGAAATCTCTCCTTCTGTACATAGCATCAGGCAGAGAAAACATCTGGAATGTAAATAGAAACATCAACATTGGAGCAAACACAATCTGGAGCAGTTGCCCATGGCAACCAATCAGCTCCAGTTAAGATTTGAAAATGAAAGAGAGAAGCTGATTGGTTGCCATGAGTAACTGCTCCAGATTGTGTCTCCTCCAGTGTTGATGACCTCCTGTCACTGGGCGGTGTGTAGAGGGAAGGAGTGGGGGGGTCTCTTATTCCGGGTGTCAGAGGTGATCTCACCCTCAGGAAGGATATTAATAGCCCGCTCCGGATAATCTCACCTCCCGGTCACCCGGCTCTGTCACTTTGTATCACTGGATCGGATGACAGAGGGGCGGGGCGATCTCTCGGCAGCCAATAAGAGGCGGCCGCAGAGTTACCTTGTAACTTTCACTTTCGTTTGTCGCTTCCTGCATCCAGCGGAGGACTCGTACGATCTATGGGGGGCTGCGGTGAGTACAGAGGGCGATATGGGGAGGGGTGGTGGTTGAGTATAGAGGCGATCAATGGGGGTGGGTTGAGTATAGAGGGTGATCTATGGGGTGGGTGCGGTGAGTACAGA
>NW_017308470.1:16751-21208 GCF_000935625.1 Nanorana parkeri | reverse complement strand
TTGGGGACCTATGGACCCATAAAGGGGTCCCGGGGGGGGGCGACGACGTCACAATGTAGAGGTGACTCGGGATGAGACGATTGGGAGATCCATCACAGCACACATCGGCCAATCTCTCTCCATAGAAGACAACAAGGAGACATTTTATATTTACACTCGCAGTCCCATTTTCTGGGAGGTGATCCCTTCTCCTGGGCCCAAGCAGGACTGAGACCTCTATCAGGGGTGGACAACCTGGGCACTCCAGCTGTTGTGGAACTACAAGTCCCATGAGGCATTGCATGACTCTGACAGGCATGAGGCACGATGGGATTTGTGGTTTTACCACAGCTGGAGTCCCGAGGGTGCCTACCCCTGACCTGTACAGACACTGACTCAATGTCCTCACTGCCAGAAGCCATCGCTGATCATTTCTGATGACGCACCGCACTCGTGTCATCATCGGAGATCACAGACTGCTACAAGTCACATGATCCCCCATGGAGAGGACGCCGATCATGGGAGGGATGCGTAAGGCGCCATTGCTGTGTGCGGTCCCCGGCTTTCCCTGGATTCAGGACTTCCTGAGTCACAGCGACTCAGCGTTGGTCATTAGAACTCTCTGGATACTTGTTTCAGGCCGGTGAACCGAAATGTAGTGAAGCCGGAGAATCGGAGTGATCACCAGGCTCAGGACAGTTCTGGAAGGAAACAAAGTATCAACGTTGTCATATCTCTGTGCGGATATATCGTGCAACTCCCCCACCATGACTGCACCTCTTCTATGGGGGGCGGGGGGAGTATTAGAATGTAGTTCGTTTTATGTCCTTTACATTGTTATACACGCAGGAGTTCAGTGCAGTGCAGTCCCCCCCACAGTCTCACACTATTATTATACATGTATATAGCTCTGACATATACCGCAGTGCTGTACAGAGGACAGTGACCCTTCAGTGTTGTTGTGCTCTCTGTGGTATTTATGTTTCGGTGGGTTTGTCTTTCCTGTATCTCCTCTCGCTGGTTACTTCTTCTTTTCCTTCTTATCGTATTCTGAACAATCTGCCGTTTACAGTACGAAGTCCTCCGCAGCTCCCGGCCTGCAGTGACTATCTCGCCCTTTGCTTTGTCGTCTATGAATTTCAGACCGGAAGCTCTCTCTCTCTTTCTATCTTGGCATAACGTTCTTTATTTGTGCCAGGGTTCCGATGTCTCCGGAAGGTTCCGCTCATTTCTACAAGTTGGAAGAGGACATTACATGCTCCGTGTGTCTCCAGGAGCTGACCGATCCGGTCTCCATCACCTGCGGTCATACCTTCTGTAGAGGCTGTATAACCCAATACTGGGACACCCCGGGGCTCTTCTGTCACCGCTGCCCTGAGTGCAGGAAAATATGCCCCAAGAACCAGCTCATACCCGTCTACAGGCTGCAGAACATGGTGACCAAGGTCCAGCTGGCAGTCAAGGAGGAGCAGGCCAGACAGGTGAGACAATGCAATATTCTTCTATATAGGATCTGGGTGTAGCAGAGAGGACAAGGTTCCTATCAGGATGGACTTGCTGCATTTTTATCCTTGCTTGACTGCTGAGTAGAGTATAAAGAAATGGATGGGGGAGTTTGGGGGGGAGGAACGTGACTGGCCGCACAGAGTCCTGACCTCAACCCCATAGAACACCTTTGGGATGAATTAGAGCGGAGACTGCGAGCCCCTCCCCCCAACATCAGTACCTGACCTCACAAATGCTCCAACATTCCCATAGAACACCTTTGGGATGAATTAGAGCGGAGACTGCATGCCCGGCCTTCTCCTCCAACATCAGTACCTGACCTCAGAAAGTGTTCCTGTGCACCTCTCCCGATGAAGTGGAATGTTTTGTGTCACACAACGTGTTGATGGTGTTATACTTCACCAATAACTTCTGACCTTGGGAATAGAACACTTCAAAGTCTTCTATCATTGTGTACCGGGATCTTAATACTCCGCAGTACAACACCATCTGGAATACCCCGATGAGCACCAAGCTTGGCCATCCATCATATCTCTATGGAGACGGACATATTGTCCACAAGCACTTAACAGGCTGACTGAACCCTGGATGGGTTTCTCCTAACCGCTCAGCACTAGGTGCAGTATATGTATCAACTTCCTACCAGTTCTTTTGAAAAACCTTCTGATAATAATGATGAAATCTCTCCGGTGACATATAATTCCGGCCCTTGCTGTTATGGGGTGACAGCCATCTCACCATGGAGCTCCTGCGCTGTCACCCTGTCGCATGCTTTCCAAGTGGAGACAACAAGTGACCATGATGACCGTTGTGCAGGCCTGGTCCACTGTGGTCACTGTCATAAAGAACAATGATGTGCAGCCAACTCTCTAGTGAGTACATGTAGACAGGAAGAGGTTGGAGGAGATCGGCAGCACTGAGATGGGATGTGGGGAGAAAGGTGACAACTGTATTTTATTTTTTTTAAAAGACGGGTGTTTATTATAAAGTGCACAGAGAAAACTAAGCGTCATCCAGTTGGGGTTTAGGCCTTCTTGAAGATTTAACACGTGGTGTGTCAGTTTGACTTCTGAGGGGATTGAGACTCCCCACCTAAGTAGTCTTGGTGCTCAAGTAAAAAAAGGAAGGGCCATATGAAGCGCCATATGACCAGTGACTTTTCTTTCTGATTAGATTCCACCTTCAGCCCTTCAGTTGGTGTTTTCGGATAGTGATGGGAGGCTGCAGCTGGATGAGTCTGTACTACAGAGATGTTTCTTGGACAGTGAGCTGTCAGAGTACCCCCTGAGCCTTATCTGTGTGATCGGGGAGAGGAGGAGAGGAAAGTCCACCCTACTGAATTATATACTGAGAGCCCTTCACTGCCTGGTGAGTAAATCCCTCCATATTCTATCCTAAGGGCCCTTCGCTGCCTGGTGAGTGAATCCCTCCATATCCTATCCTGAGGGCCCTTCACTGCCTGGTGAGTGAACCCCTCCATATCATATCCTGAGGGCCCTTCACTGCCTCTTGAGTAAACCCCTCCATATTATATCCTGAGGGCCCTTCACTGCCTGGTGAGTAAACCCCTCCATATCATATCCTGAGGGCCCTTCACTGCCTGGTGAGTAAACCCCTCCATATCATATCCTGAGGGCCCTTCGCTGCCTGGTGAGTAAACCCCTCCATATCATATCCTGAGAGCCCTTCACTGCCTGGCGAGTAAACCCCTCCATATCATAGCCTGAGGGCCCTTCACTGCCTGGTGAGTGAACCCCTCCATAGACTATCCTGAGAGCCCTTCGCTGCCTGGTTAGTGAACCCCTCCATAGACTATCCTGAGAGCCCTTTGCTGCCTGGTTAGTGAACCCCTCCATAGACTATCCTGAGAGCCCTTTGCTGCCTGGTGAGTGAACCCCTCCATATCATATCCTGAGGGCCCTTCGCTGCCTGGTGAGTGAACCCATTCATATCATATCCTGAGGGCCCTTCACTGCCTGGTGAGTGAACCCCTCCATATCATATCCTGAGGGCCCTTCACTGCCTGGTGAGTGAACCCCTCCATATCATCCCTCCATATCATAGCCTGAGGCCCTTCACTTCCTGGGGAGTAAACCCCTCCATATCATATCCTGAGGGCCCTTCACTCCCTGCTGAGTAAACCCCTCCATATCATAGCCTGAGAGCCCTTCACTGCCTGGTGAGTAAACCCCTCCATATCATAGCCTGAGGGCCCTTCACTCCCTGCTGAGTAAACCCCTCCATATCATATCCTGAGGGCCCTTCACTCCCTGCTGAGTAAACCCCTCCATATCATATCCTGAGGGCCCTTCACTGCCTGGTGAGTAAACCCCTCCATATCATATCCTGAGGGCCCTTCACTGCCTGGTGAGTACACCCCTCCACATCCTATCATGGGTGTAACACTTCCAGGTCTTGTCCCTTCCCCAGAGAATGTTTAACTTTCTAGTTTTCCACTTTCCAGGTCCAGAGCTTTATATCTTCCAGGAGTTCAGTTTTCACCTTTTGCATGAAGCTGGTTTATAAAACCTACTTTTTATGTTGAACTGGTGATTTTTCTTTTGTAGGAGATATGCCAGCCGGCCAGTCTGGGGCAGGAGGATGAGCCCCTCACAGGATTCGAATGGAAAAGTGGTGCTGATGGCGTAACAAAGGGAATCTGGATCTGGAGCAAACCATTCATCCTGGAGAAGGACGGGGAGAAGGTTTGATGGAAGCTTTTTGCTATTAACATATAAGCTGATATCTTATTTGATACAGAGATGTACAGATTAATAGGGAATAAGCCTTCTTCTGCCACATTCCCTTCTAAAGAGGATCCTTCAATGTTTCAGGTGCAACACATTGACTACTAGAGCTGAGCAACTAGATCACAACAAATGTGGATCCAAACTACAGAAATGGATCATCTCGGGTGCACCGTCAATCCATCTGTGGCTGTGATCTATCAGTATCTGTATTGCTTGCCTGCA
>NW_017308470.1:12443-16682 GCF_000935625.1 Nanorana parkeri | reverse complement strand
TCCCCCCCCCCCAAAAAAAGACATAATATATTTTTTTGTCCTTCAATATTTCTTTTATTGAAGATGTTTGTTATGTAGTAAACAACAAAAGAAAGACAAAACAGTCTTGATACAAGATAATAGAATACAGAACAATTCAGTTGTTACATACATATGTATCACTATGCATTGGGGTCCAAGTCCTAGCTGCTATGTAGAGCTTGGGACACAATATATAAGACCCATTGAGTTACTAAGACATAATATTAACAGGGGCCAAACACAGGACTGGTGGTCCTATTGGCAATGAAAATGGGGCCTACATGTGTTCCAGCACATGAACAACAAAGACAAAAAAATGCACCTCCTGAAATTGTTGCTGGGTGGTGGTGGTGGTGGTTGGGCTCTTTCCCACCTCCTTGGCACAGAGGACATGTTGGAAGGGTAAAGCTATTTGTAAATGCAGCCTTTCCTATCTTGCATATTGACTAACAGGTTAGAGACTTATACATAACAAACTACCATCCCTGAGCAAGGTTTGTAAGTCTGGGAATTAACACCTATGCAGACCTCTGGACATCAAGGATTGGGTTATGTAACTAGCACAGGTGGGGGGGGGGGTCCACAACTTTCACACCTCACATCCTGTTCTTGGACAATCAACAACTACACTGTCTGTGCTCCCGGTGTAGAAAGTGAGGATCATCAGCACTCGGAAGATGACGTTCAAATCTTAGCGTTTATTTGTGTTCAGAGTCTACCGTACCCCTGATAATCGAATGACCAGAATCTGATGCCAACCTGTGGTGTGCTATGATCCGGTGGACAGCAATGCCAGATAAGGGGGCATGCCCTGTAATGAAATGAAAATGGGAGGGAGGGGGTGCCTGAATCCTGATCGTCACAGGCAAGTGAAACCCCCTGCCAGCTTTATATGGGGCAGGGCCCTCCTTACCGTCTTGTCTTGAATTGTATTGTGATTGTAATGTCTTCCTTACATTGTAAAGCGCTGTGCAAACTGTTGGCGCCATATAAATCCTGTATAATAATAATATGCCTGGGAGGCAATGACTCCTCCCACAAGTACAGGCTAATTAATTAGCCTTCCAACTTATCAGGGCAACATAGGTCACTATGTTACCCTGATGAGGGGTCCGTGTATGGCCCCGAAACGTTGGCTTTGTGACATATGTGACGATGTGTTTGAATAAATGAACACTAAGATTTGAACGCCGTCTTCTGAGTGCTGGCGATCCTCGCTTTCTACTAATGGATGTACACGGCGCCATCTGTGATTATTATCACTACAAGCACCACCATTGTTATTGGTCCTAGATGCTGTAAGGAGTGCAGGGGGACACATAGGTATACCACGCTGTGCTCCCTGTGTGGATGTAAATGCTTCTTAATATACTCATTGTGACTGAAGAAGTGGCTTGCAGAAGCTACGAAACATCTTCAACACTACAGAACAGGTCAAGTCGGATGTTTCTATCTACTACTATAGATACCGTGACTGAGATGATGAGAACTTTCCCAGAGTTACATTACAAATTAGTCAAATTCAACTGGACTTGTTCTGTAATGTTCTAGGTGTCGGGAACATAACCTATCATTTATAGCCACAAAGGGAACTGTATACATTCTGCGGTATGTTCCTAACACTCGTTAGGACTGAGGAGGCCACTTGGATTCGTATGAAATGTCTTCACTGTTATAGAAGTAATCCAGTTTAATATAATTAACTACTACTAGCTGTACCATGGTCTTGGACCAAAGTCGTTGACCTTCACAGACACATTACAGTTAAGCTTTGGCCAAATTAAGACCACAATTCACCAGTGTATTAAGCAATGTTGGATATGATAGATGTACAGTATGTATATTCTATTGTGTTCTATCTATACTCTGATATAGTCCAAGAAGGATCCTTTTGAGATTGGTGTAGTGATTGTTTTGGTGACCCTTTACCTTCTCCTCATAGCTGGCGGCATTTGTCCTGGACACGGAGGGCTCCTTGGATATTGAAGGTGATCGGGAGACCTGTCTCAAACTGTCTGCACTGTCTATGCTCCTCAGCTCATATCTGGTACTAGATTCCAGTCTTTGTCTGTTTCATATGCAATGCTCCATTATGGTGTATCTATCAGTTGATGATAATGTGTCAACTTATATGTCTTCTGCAGATATTTAATGTGAACTCAAGTGTGAAAACCACAGAACTGGATTATCTGGAGGTAGGTGGTCTGTGAGATCTCGGGTTTTCAAATGAATACAAATTGAGCAGCTTCTACCGAAGGTATCCGGTCCTCGCTCTGTGGTCACTTCCTTATATTTTCCTTATTTGAGCAGGTATGTGTCTCCGCTATCTATGTGTCCCCGCTATCTATGTCTCCCCGCTATCTATGTCTCCCCGCTATCTATGTCTCCCCGCTATCTATGTCTCCCCGCTATCTATGTCTCCCCGCTATCTATGTCTCCCCGCTATCTATGTCTCCCCGCTATCTATGTCTCCCCGCTATCTATGTCTCCCCGCTATCTATGTCTCCCCGCTATCTATGTCTCCCCGCTATCTATGTCTCCCCGCTATCTATGTCTCCCCGCTATCTATGTCTCCCCGCTATCTATGTCTCCCCGCTATCTATGTCTCCCCGCTATCTATGTCTCCCCGCTATCTATGTCTCCCCGCTATCTATGTCTCCCCGCTATCTATGTCTCCCCGCTATCTATGTCTCCCCGCTATCTATGTCTCCCCGCTATCTATGTCTCCCCGCTATCTATGTCTCCCCGCTATCTATGTCTCCCCGCTATCTATGTCTCCCCGCTATCTATGTCTCCCCGCTATCTATGTCTCCCCGCTATCTATGTCTCCCCGCTATCTATGTCTCCCCGCTATCTATGTCTCCCCGCTATCTATGTCTCCCCGCTATCTATGTCTCCCCGCTATCTATGTCTCCCCGCTATCTATGTCTCCCCGCTATCTATGTCTCCCCGCTATCTATGTCTCCCCGCTATCTATGTCTCCCCGCTATCTATGTCTCCCCGCTATCTATGTCTCCCCGCTATCTATGTCTCCCCGCTATCTATGTCTCCCCGCTATCTATGTCTCCCCGCTATCTATGTCTCCCCGCTATCTATGTCTCCCCGCTATCTATGTCTCCCCGCTATCTATGTCTCCCCGCTATCTATGTCTCCCCGCTATCTATGTCTCCCCGCTATCTATGTCTCCCCGCTATCTATGTCTCCCCGCTATCTATGTCTCCCCGCTATCTATGTCTCCCCGCTATCTATGTCTCCCCGCTATCTATGTCTCCCCGCTATCTATGTCTCCCCGCTATCTATGTCTCCCCGCTATCTATGTCTCCCCGCTATCTATGTCTCCCCGCTATCTATGTCTCCCCGCTATCTATGTCTCCCCGCTATCTATGTCTCCCCGCTATCTATGTCTCCCCGCTATCTATGTCTCCCCGCTATCTATGTCTCCCCGCTATCTATGTCTCCCCGCTATCTATGTCTCCCCGCTATCTATGTCTCCCCGCTATCTATGTCTCCCCGCTATCTATGTCTCCCCGCTATCTATGTCTCCCCGCTATCTATGTCTCCCCGCTATCTATGTCTCCCCGCTATCTATGTCTCCCCGCTATCTATGTCTCCCCGCTATCTATGTCTCCCCGCTATCTATGTCTCCCCGCTATCTATGTCTCCCCGCTATCTATGTCTCCCCGCTATCTATGTCTCCCCGCTATCTATGTCTCCCCGCTATCTATGTCTCCCCGCTATCTATGTCTCCCCGCTATCTATGTCTCCCCGCTATCTATGTCTCCCCGCTATCTATGTCTCCCCGCTATCTATGTCTCCCCGCTATCTATGTCTCCCCGCTATCTATGTCTCCCCGCTATCTATGTCTCCCCGCTATCTATGTCTCCCCGCTATCTATGTCTCCCCGCTATCTATGTCTCCCCGCTATCTATGTCTCCCCGCTATCTATGTCTCCCCGCTATCTATGTCTCCCCGCTATCTATGTCTCCCCGCTATCTATGTCTCCCCGCTATCTATGTCTCCCCGCTATCTATGTCTCCCCGCTATCTATGTGTCCCCGCTATCTATGTGTCCCCGCTATCTGCTAGTGAAAATGCAGAACACATTCAGGCATATCTATGACATCCACAGGCCTGCACTACAATCTCACATTTGGTTTACTGATTTGTATTGAGATTGTAGTCCATCCCGGGGGGGGGGGGGGGCAGGGGGGGGGGTGCA
>NW_017308470.1:593-11415 GCF_000935625.1 Nanorana parkeri | reverse complement strand
CTTGGAGCGGTGACTACTTTACAACACACACAGAGACCATGGGGAACACAAGTAGCCCCCCTCCAGAAGGAAGGACAGTGTCAGCACCAATTCAGAGATGATTGGAAGATCTACAGCCGAGTGATACACAAAT
The DNA here is from genome assembly GCF_000935625.1 of Nanorana parkeri. Taxonomy (NCBI): domain Eukaryota; kingdom Metazoa; phylum Chordata; class Amphibia; order Anura; family Dicroglossidae; genus Nanorana; species Nanorana parkeri. The sequence continues at coordinate 11,282 of NW_017308470.1, read as the reverse complement.
AAGATACATTGTTGTTCAGAGTTTAGGTGCATGGATGCAATTTTAAGGTTTAACTCCGGAGTTTACTGTCACTTTAAATTAGATCAGCCAGATTGAAAGGGAAAATGCCCCATTAGGTTTGAGAATCTCATTAATACATTTTGCTTTTTCTTTCTCTTTGGTCTATCCAGATGTATCTTCATGTGTCCGAGCTGACAGGAGCGTCATTGTCTCTACAATATCTGCAGGTAGCTGGAGAATCATCTTATACACTCTTTTCACAAGGGTCTTAACCTCCTTTCTTTCAGTCACATGGAACTTATCCATGTGTACCGCTTTTATCAACTGCTACAGCCATAAGCAGCTAATGGAAAGGGTCATGTGATGTGATCAACAACTGCCATTTGTTTCATGGTAGAGTGCTGATGTCCCGATGGACTAAATTCAACAACCAAAATCAGTCATGGTAGAAGGTTAAAGCTGAACTTTAGCTTTACCTTTTTCCCCACACTTGGCTTGGGTGTTAAATCTGAGTACTCCCAATTCCCTGCAAAGTTGCATCTCCACAATATACAAGATGTTCCTCGCTTACCGACTTACCTGTTTTGCGACCACTCGCACTTACGACGGACCACCGATCGACCTCCGACCTTGCGCGTCAACGTCAGTGCGCCGTGTCGCCGGCGGAAGTGGTGTCCTCCGATCTTCACTGCGGGTCCCGGTAAGTATTTTCATTGCCCGATGTACAGTACACTGTTCGGTACTGTACATCGGCAACGCTATACAGTACTGTATAGAGTTCCTCACTTAACGACCAATCCGTTTAACGACCTGGTCGTAGGAACGGAACTCGGTCGTTAAGTGAGGAATACCTGTAATCCTTTTGGAGCTGCAACAGCTATCTTGAACCCACCCCTTATTTCATGTCTGAATGACCAGCATCACCGATCCTCTCTCCTGATCTGTACCGTCGTTGCACCTCCATTCACAACTTTTAGCGTTCTCTGCCATCAGTCATTTTACTCTTCATGTGCGGGGGCGATCTTCAGGGTCACTGTACTGGTGTTCCTGAGTATTACATGAAAGGGCACGTCCTCAACAGACATGCATGCTCCTGATTAGCTGTGCAATTTCCTGATCAGTTGCTTGATTACGTTCTAATACTGTACATATGCATAATATGGCTACATTACAAGTCAGCTTTCATTATGTTTTTGGTTTATTTTCTCAAAAACAGAGAATATATGAAAGACTTTGAACTCATTTCTCTGGAACTCCACATGTGAACTACTAAAATGTTTTTTTTTTTCATTATTTTGTAGCACTTGGATCTTCTGGTGAGAGACTGGCAGGATCCTGACCGCTGTGGCCGTGAAGCCGGTCGTGACTACCTGCAGCATGAGAGTCAGGTATGGTGGTAGAAGTGAGGAGGGCTGAGAAAAGGACGGGTTTGTTTTACCTTCATCAGTGGAAAACATTCTCCTGTATGTACTCTATGACGTCATTGATATTCTTCAGTTTCTTAATTGTTCTCCTCACTTATAGTCAGCAGCGGTAAATCCACCTAAAACCTTTTTTGTGGACATATATTTTTTTTTTTTATTGCTGTCCCCATTTTACAGGTTTGTCCTTACTTCCTGTCTATTGAAGGGTGTCCAGCCAGTGATGTATTTTGGTTTTGTGCTGCCCTAGGCAAGACTAAATTCGGGCACCCCCCTCAATCTAAATTTGCCACACCCCATCCTGTTTAGGACATTTTGCACAACCCACTGGATATAGCTCACACAGGGTCTCAGAAGAGCTGTGTGGGGTCTATGGTGGGCTGTGCAGGGTCTCAGGAGGACTGTGAATTGTCCCTTTCCCTGCATACATGTGCTGCTCCTCTTACCTGCAGCTCGAAGTGCCATTAGTACCAACCGGATACATTGCAGTCCCCATCCTGCTTCTGGGACATCCCACCATCAAATCACGTGAGCAATATGGCCAGCGACAAGCCACCCGCTGCTTCTCCTCCACGTCCTGTACAAATCCAGCTTGACCACATCTCACTGGGCCCTCCCCTCTACCTGGGCAGCTCTCTAATTAGGCATCCAGCCTCAGGGCCTTGCGGCCGCCTAGTTTGCCTCATTAGGCAGCCACTGCTTGCTGATTCTGTGCTGCCCAGCCTCAGACCAATGGACAAGTGCCCAGTATGCCCAGAGGCAAGTCCGGTCCTGTCCACCTCATTGGTTTGGGGCAGCCTTTTCTGCCGCCCCCCCCTGGAAAGTGCCACCCTAGGCAAATGCCTAGTTTGCCTTGCAGTAGATACACCCCTGTGTCCAGCAGAATAGAAAGTGAGGGTTTTATTGCTGAATGTGTCCCAGTTAGGATCAATTGGCTGCTTTGGTCAGTTGAGCACCAGTGCTATGACCTCAGCAACACAATATATGCATTTGTGAATCCTTTGTCCTTGGGTCATTTTATATATAAAATCATAGATACACTATATGTCCAAAAGTTTGACGTCTGACCATCACAATTACATTATGTGGCCAAAGGTATGTGGACCCCTTTCAAGTGATTGAGTTCAGGTGTTTCCAGTGAAGGAAATTAATTCTATGGCATGCAAGAACAATTGTGCTCTTCCAGGCTTCTGGCGACAGTTTGGTGAAGACCCTTTTCAGTTCCACCATGACTGTCCCCTGTGTACACAGCCAGCTCCATAAAGACATGGTGTGACCAGTTTGGTGTAGAGGAACTCGACTGTCCTATACAGAGTCTTGACCTCAACCCTACTGAACACCTTTGGGATGAATTGGAACGCCAATTGTGAGCCAGATCTTCTCATCCACCATCAGTACCTGACCTCACTCTCTTGGTCAAATTGGCACAAATTCACACAAAGCCAGTTCCATAAAGACGTGGTTTGACCAGTTTGGTGTGGAGGAACTTGAGAGTCCTTCTCTCAGCCGTGACCTCAACCCTACTGAACACCTTTTAGGATTAATTGTAACATCGAATGTGAACTAGGTCTGCTCGTTCAACATCAGTACCTGACCTCAGAACAGAAATTCCCACAGACACCCTCCAAAATCTTGTGAAAGGCCTTCCCCAGAAGAGTGGAGAATGTTTTAGCCACAAGGAAAGGCTACTCCACAATGATAGCCATGGCTTTAGAATGAGATGCCAAAAAACTCATATAGGTGTGATGGTTAGGTGTCCATAAAACTTTGGCCATATGCTGTATATTAATAATGACCACGGGCAGGGCCCTCCTTACCATCTTGTCTTGAATTGTATTGTGATTGTAATGTCTTCCTTATATTGTACAGCGCTGCGCAAACTGTTGGCGCTCTATACATCCTGTATAATAATAATAATGACCAAATTAAATATTACCTGAACATATTATTATTGTTGTTACAGAAACTAAGGCTGCGGAAGGGTTCGGAATACCGCCTTTTGCTGGAGACTCTTAGAAGTCCATCTGTCAGCGGCTTCCTGTTGCCCCACCCAGGAAAAAGGTTCCTGAGATCCAGTGAGGGCAGCTTGGCAGGTAATTCAGACCTCCGGGACTGTTGCTGTGTAGACTCTTTTTTTTTTTTTTACAGATTGCTTATTTACATTTATTGCGTAGTGTATCTTAGTATCATAGTATACACTGAGTGGCCAGATTATTATGACACCCCCATCAGTACTTGGTTGGGCCGCCTGGTGACTCCACGAGATGATGAAAGGTGATGCGAGGAATCTGACACGGCACTGTTGCCCTTCTGTTGTCTTGTACCAGTCTTGCCCCTCCCCCGTTCTGCCCTAACATTGACTAGTCGCTGACGGCCACAATTCGCACGTTCAGACCCAGATTTTCGGCTGACAGTCCGGTCTTTAAACACTTTAACAATGAACTGCTCCTTGCTACTCGGTGTATATAATAATCCGGCCACTCAGTGTATATAATAATCCGGCCACTCAGTGTATATAATAATCCGGCTACTCAGTTTATATAATAATCCGGCCACTCAGTGTATATAATAATCTGGCCACTCGGTGTATATAATAATCTGGCCACTCGGTGTATATAATAATCCGGCCACTCAGTGTATATGTGAATCCAATCATGTAGTGCATGAAATCCAGTGTAGTAGAGTACAAAACACTTCTTACTACTCCTAAAACCAGTTCAGCTCTCCCCTATAAACCTCCTATAGAGAAGAGCGATCTTTACGTTCCTGTGATGGGCCTATTCATTCAACAATAACTTTTTAGTTCCTACAAAGTAATATATTGTATATACATTACCAGAAAGGGGGTATGGTGTTCGATAACACTTAATGTAAGGGTCCAGTCATGGTAGGAAAACTCCCAACTCCTGATCAATGGGCATTGCCAGATCAACTGGGAAGCAAGCCAGGCAATCCACCTTCCCATAGAGTAACCTGATTATTAGATGGTGATTGACAGCTCAAATGGAAGTGTGAAGCGTGCGTCCTCCTTGCACCAATCAGACAAACTTCTCATGTGGTACACGCAATGGCTCCGCCTGGTGCATTTCTTCACTGGGATTTTGTTGAATTGTAGCCCCTGACATCCTTTGTCACCATCATGTCTCTTACCAACCAGTCACACTCCTTCTGTATTCACAGACATGGATGAAGACTTCAGAGATCACCTCACAAGATACATCCTGGATCTTGTGGCAGGAATTTGGCTCCACCAGAAAACCGATATCTGCGGAGAGAGGATCACCTGCGGTCACTTGGGGAGAGCTCTGAAGGTCAGTCCATCGCAGAGAAGGCCAGAGGTCATACTAATTAAATGATACAGGCTCATAGGAAACTAGCGCATGGGGAAAAGTGTAACGATCCATAGTGATCAATCAGAATTCACATTACCGATGTCATACCACTGCAAGATGGAATCTGATTGGTTGTGAAGCAGAACTATTACAATTCTAACTATCTGCTGCTATCATGACTCATGTGTGCCTGCCCTAGGGAGGGTAAAATATTCCTAATTCTCTAGCTCAGTCACCTACATCTAATCACCATGTGCTGTGTGAAGGAAGACACTGTTTGTCCAAGACAAGGGAGGTGTAAATGTTTGTGAATCCTCCGAAATCCATTCATAGGATCTGTAAATGAAAACACGACAAGTCCCATTTGCCACCAAGGTAGAGGGAGTCGTAGTTCTCAGTGGAGTGCAAGTGGGGTGTCATTTACTACACTTGTAATCCATTGATAACTTCCTCCAACTCCATAATTAAAGGTCCATACATCGGTTCCTCCAGCTCCGTAATTAAAGGTCCATACATCGGTTCCTCCAGCTCAGTAATTAAAGGTCCATACATCTATTCCTCCAGTTCCGTAATTAAAGGTCCATACATCTATTCCTCCAGCTCAGTAATTAAAGATCCATACATCTATTCCTCCAGCTCAGTAATTAAAGGTCCATACATCTATTCCTCCAGCTCCATAATTAAAGGTCCATATATCTATTCCTCCAGCTCAGTAATTAAAAGTCCATACATCGGTTCCTCCAGCTCAGTAATTAAAAGTCCATACATCGGTTCCTCCAGCTCCGTAATTAAAGGTCCCTATGTCGATTCTTCCAGCTCCATAAGTGTCTTGCATCGATTCCTCCAGCTCCCTAATTAAGGGTCCATACATTGGTTCCATAATTCTAGGTCCCTATATCAGTTCCTCCAGCTCCATAATTAAAGGTCCATACATCGGTTCCTCCAGCTCCATAATTAAAGGTCCATACATCGGTTCCTCCAGCTCCATAATTAAAGGTCCCTATATCAGTTCCTCCAGCTCCATAATTAAAGGTCCATACATCGGTTCTTCCAGCTTCATAATTCAAGGTCCGTATATCGGTTCTTCCAGCTTCATAATGGAAGGACTGTACCTATGTGGGTACAGACCTGGAGCTGGAGGAACCGACATATGGACTTTTAGTTATGGAGCGGAAGGAGCTCTCTACAGGATCAATTGGCAATATGAATCCAGTTATTCTTTTTCTGCAAACAATGGAATGTGTCTCGGAAGTTCAGACAATGATGCACAATGTGTTCTCTTCTAGGAATTTGTCATCATGTTACAGAGGAGACAGTACAGCTTTACTACCCCCATGCAGGTAATGATTACATCATATTAAACATTGGGGTACATTGGGCACTTCTAATGATGTGTAAATATTATTCCATTAACATAAATATACATTGAGTGGCCGGATTATTATATACACTGAGTGGCCGGATTATTATATACACTGAGTGGCCGGATTATTATATACACCGATGGGCGCGGCACATCTTTTTTTTTTTTGGCTTACTTTGGCATAGGTGACAGTATCTGTTACATAAATAGACATTTGCCCGTATATAGAGATATTTCATTATTTTCAGCAGTCTATCTTTTTACCACTCTCAACATCACGACTTTGCACGCTAAACCTTCCAAACCCGGAGGAAACTATAAGTGGCTTTTAGAAGTAAAAAAAAAAAAAAGTGAGATTTAACAAAATTTAGTTTCTACAGATCTCAATAAACCTCCATTGTGTCCAATTGTCTCATCAGATGTTTCATTCACTTGAGAACCGGAAGCACCTGAGCACCATCTTAAAGAAATTCCAGGATTTCCTGGACCAGCAGGTAGGAAAACAGACCGCTCATTACCAGCCAACCGAACGTGTTGATCAGATTTCGGCTCGGAGCTCAATTTAAAGACTGCTAATAAAGTTAGTTGTGAAAACCTGCAGCGTGGTTCTGCAGTGCAATAGAAATTCCAGCAGGGGTCAGGAGTGAGAACCGGCAGCATGGTGTGGCTGCAGTGCAGAAGAAGGTCTAGTTAGTAGATGGTAGTCCATAAGAGGAGAGAGAATGATTAGCTGATGCATTTGTAAGCAGATTGCTATGTTAAGCGGTTTATTTATAACAAATCACAGAGCCGTTCGTCCCATGAAAGTGAACATTCGTTCTGTGCAACTGGAGGCAAAAAAAATTACATTTTCTTTCCAAGTTGAATGTAATATCTGGAAAATACCTCTTTATGGCCATTAGATGGAGCTGAGGAGCAAAGGAAAGAAGTATTTATTTCCTATGCTCATCAGCTCCACCTTGTGGCCATAGTGTGGTATATTCCTAATATTACATTCAACTTCAAAATAAAATGCACAGAACGAATATTCGGGGTTTTGCAGAACGAGTGGCTCAGTGAAATGGTTATAGATACATCCCTAAGAGTAAGACAGTCGCCCGGGAAAGGAGGAAGTAGAAGAAGAAGCAGAATAAAGACAAAGGGCTCGTTAACACCAGCCCCAGGGTGTTCCGGCACTTGAGCTGCATGCATTATTTTGTCCTGACCGGACTGCAAGCATTGATGTGCCACGGGTTCTGGTGCAGGAGAACCCACTGGGGAAGGGGGGGCGTGGCTACGGTGGCATTGACTTCAATGCACTGCCACACCCCCCGCTCGCCCCAGGATGCAGTGAGCCGGCCAGGATGCAATCCAGTTCTTTCCAGCACCGATTTGTGTCGGAACGTACTGGGGCTGATGTGAACTAGCCCAATGAGAAGCAAAGGAAGGAAAGAATTTGAGAAGGAGATGGAGGGAGCTCTCTGCTCTGTTCACACAGGTTTGATGCTGGTGCCATGTTGCGCCCCATGTTCTGGTTCTATTATAAGCCGGACAAACATCTCATCCTTTCACGGTTCCTTTCTCCTACAGCTTCCTGCCAACGCTTCTCCATTTAAGGTCCTTGGAGTGAGGACATCCCGGATGAGGGCGAGGGTCAGCGAGCAGGTCGCTTTTCTTCTGGATACATATGAGGTCATCCTGGAAGGCGACAACGCTGCCGAGAAGGAGATGCTCATGGACGAGATGAAATCCCTGTTGACAGAAAAACAAGAAAGTTTCTGCACTGAATACTCAAAGCGGTTCACCAAGTGCGCAGTGGGCATCGGCTGTGCCGTAGGAGGCGGAGTCCTGAGCCTGGCTGGTGGGATTGTAGGGGCAGCAGTGGCTGGGACTGTGCTCGCCGTCGAGGCTGCAGCCTTACTAGGCAGCACAACTGCGGCGGTGGTCGGAGGGGCGGTCGGGGGCTCCGTCACACTCGGCGCTATCGGAACAGGCGTGGGCGCGGGCGTCGGTGGCGTCATCGGACACGTGGAAAAGAAAAAAGACGCAAAAGCCGAGCGCAGTACAAACGCAGAGACGTCTACAGAAGACGCCCAACATCTGATGGACGAAAAAGACTGACGCCGTTCCCGCACTCTGACTTCCTTTCCATCTGAACTCTTTGCTTCTACGACGGTTTATTCCTTCACCGGATCTTTTTATATGTGTATAGATAACAATATTTAACTTTCGATTTTGCGAATTAATAATTCTGTTGTTTTGTGTGAAAATTGGTTTTAGGATCCACATTAAAAGTTGTTTACAGAGAACAAGAATCCCCAAAAAAACTTTGTATAACGCCGGTATATTGTGGACATTCCAAAAACATGGAGGAGGATTTACCGAAGGAGAGGAGAGTCTTGTGTGAATATTCACCTTAATTATCCAGTCATGTGAAAAGCAAATTCCTGTTCACTATGAATACCCGATCGCGTGCAGGTGAAATAATACCTATAAAATAATATATGACCCTTAAATTACTCAAACATCCCGAGTCTGCGGAACAAATACTGTTCAACCCCAAACTTTAAATGCATTTGGAGAGTCAACTGCGGCGGACGTCCACTATAACACGCATCCCCTCCTGATCAGAGCAGTTTGGAATGGAGGTCACCGTTGTGACATCCGCGTCCGTCCAGTTTTTTCCTCCATCTTTCAATAGAGGAAAAAACTGAAATTACCGGACCTGGAGGGAGTAAATGGATGCGTTGTAAAGTAGTCACCGCTCCAAGCTCGCTCCCGGGATGGACTACAATCTCATGTTTAGTTTACTAATTTGTATTCAGATTTTAGTCCATTACAGGAGTGAGTTTGGAGCCATGGCTACTTTACAACACACACAGAGACCATGGGGAACAAAAGTAACTACCCTCCAGAAGGAAGGACAGTGTCGGCACCAATTCAGAGATGATTTGAGGATCTACAGCTGAGTGATATACAAATAAGCTTTAATTCTGTAAATAGATAAAGTACTTGAATGTATTTTTAAGATTTGACTTATGAATTTAGTGTCACTATGAAAACGTCAGGTTTCTAAATAAAAAAGGTCAGTTCCCTGCAAGATAAAAGGTAGTATACTCACCTTTTGAGTTCTTCTTTTGTATCTGGGAATTAATAAAGGAGATGCTAACAGCTGGAATAACAACGGATCCAAACCAGTTCCAAACTTCAACCCCCAAATCAGATCTGTGACTGCTTCTCACTTCAGCAGAGGAATCCCTCACACACAGGTGATATAGAATCGCTCTGCTCCTCCATCTAAATCTTTTTTTTCAATAAATTCAGAAGTTCTTCATAATCTTTTCTATTTGATGTCATTTCTGAATGATTTCATTTTAATATTTTCTATCTTAATTTGATTACCATAACAAAATAAAGTGAAACACTCTGGGGGGCTAAATCCACTTTAAAGCTTGCATGTGTCATAGGACATGTTATTAAAAACAGTTTGGGGGGGAGTGTGGAAGAGTTCCATTGCGTTCTGCGCCCCCGTTGAGGAGACTGACCCCCTCTACTGAGTTTTACAGTTGTCAACAGAACAGAAAGAAATGTGAACTCTTCTAATGAAGACACCAATTATCTAACAGGGGAATTCCCTCACTTTGGGGACTCACTCCCTAGTCTCTCTATCTATCATTCTCCTTTCTCTCCCTCCTATCTCTCCTCTCTCTCTCCCCCTCTCCATACAGATACTATTATCAGTAGTGGTGCCAATACTGGACAAATACTACTGAAAGTGGCCCGATACTGGCCCTCTAAATGTTTCAACAAGTTCAGCTGCATGAGGTCCCGCACTTGCTGTGGACCCCAAGCAGCCTGCTGGGAACTTTGCCGTAGCTGTCTTCGACAGCGCCGGTCCCGCCCCATATCTCTTTCTTCCTGGCACCCGCAGAGATAGGTACAGCACTGGACACCACCCATACAGACATAGAGCCCGGCACCCACCCATTCAGCCCTGGAGAGCCTGGCACCGACTCGCAGCCCTGGTGAGACTCAAACGCAGCCCTGGTGGAGAGTCAAATGCAGCCCTGGTAAACAGGGCCGGCCTTAGGCCTTTAGGCGCCCTGTGCGAGAAAGCTTTACAGCGCCCCTCAGTGACCACACCCCTCAGTGGCTACACCCCCGTAACCACACCCATTTTCCCCAATATCCGCACCATTTAAAGACTTCTATTTTGTTAAGCCGCAAAGAAACATATTAAAAAGTATGATAAAAATCAGCTGTTTCTGAATGGGGAGGAGCCTCTGTGCTGAGTGCTTCTCCCCATTGAGGAAATCATGAATGTACAGGAAGTGATGTAAATCACAGCCTGTTCATTCATAACTGGGGACACATAGTACTTACAAACACTGGAGTGATCAGACGATGGCTCCAGTGTTTGTCCTTCTCACACGGAGGATCGGTAAATATCACTGATATTCACCGATCATCCCCCCTGCCACGCACAGAGCCGCTGTCATCCTGAAACTGACAGGATGACAGCGGCTCCTCTCTCCTCCCCGCTCGGCCATCCTTACAGCTCCGGGCGCGGCTTCTCTTCCCCCCCTCGCTCCGC
>NW_017308470.1:0-539 GCF_000935625.1 Nanorana parkeri | reverse complement strand
GGGAGCGCTGTCATATCGGATGGCCAGCAGTGAGGGGGAGAGAAGCCACCCCCAGGTCGAGCTGTGTCGGCGCATGGCGCCCTTGTTGTCATGGCGCCCTGTGTGGCCGCACAGCTCGCACACCCCTAAGGTAGGCCCTGCAGGTAAAACTCAATGGCAGCCCTGGTGAGACCCAAACGCAGCCCTGTATAATTGCTTTATAATCAGGAATTATTGGGATCTGTAGTCCTATATTGCTGGCTGTCATTCCCCATTGCTGAATAATCATGGGTTGAGTTATAGTTCCTCATAATTATAAAGAAACTGCCCCAAAATCATCAGTCTGTATTGTTGTAGAAAAAATGTCACCTGTCCCTTTAAGAAATAATATCAGGTATTGGTGAGTACCCGAGGGAAAGCCCTTCTCTATATATTACATGAATGAAGTGTATAGAAGGTAGAAACAGCTGCGTCTCATCTCACAAAATGTATACCTTGTCCGTCACCTCCTGTGTCCACCTTCACCAGAGGAGCTTACACTCTAATGTCCCCCCACAGTC
>NW_017308469.1:116811-193817 GCF_000935625.1 Nanorana parkeri | reverse complement strand
TGTAGGGTAACATTTAAAACAACAGTAAGCTATTGGTCTATAATGAGGGAACCTGTATAGGAAGTTTGGAAAGGGAGATTTGGGAGATCTTTCTCTAGAGTAAACATAATATATTTGAAGAGATGGATGCTAAAATGTGCTAAAATGAATACGAAAGACTAAAATAGAAGTAGAAGGTAGGCTGAGGGCAGACCCACTGGAGGGAGGGGGCTCTCACTTCCCAGGGTTTTTTTGTTTTGGGGGGAGGGGGGGCGGGGTGAGAGGAGGAAGGAAGGAAAATAATCACCAAGACACAAGAAGAACACAGAGTTAAAAGGAGGAGGCAATTTATGTATGATGGTAACCAGGTTAGTAAAGGAATAAAAAGATTAGGGTTAGGGTAAAAGAACAAACTTAAGTAAAAATGAATAGGAGGAACCGATTGTCACTAGGGGAGCACTGTCTCCCTGTTGTTGACCATATAGGCATTAGAAGTGGAAGCCCACAAAGCCCATTTATAATGGGGAATCAACACATTTTACTTATTTAGAGGAAGGGGGAGTTAAAGATAAGGGGGGGGGGCATGGGAGGGAGAGAGGAGGGGAAGACCACTGGAACACATAATGAACAAAGGGGGAGACACTATACACAAGATATGGGAATAGAGGGAATAATAATCAACTAAATAATTAATTCTCCTCTCCTCTTGCTTCTGGGCCCTTCCACACACGCCCCTCCCTCCCTTTTTTTTCTTCTTTCTCTTACCCCCTAAGTGGAAGATAATATGGTAGAGGAGCGGGACGAGTTTGAATAATATGGATCAGAATAATAGTTAAGAGTGGGAGAAAAGATAGGTACCCACCTATGGTTTGTTAATAATGTAAGATGAAGGTAATCCCTCATAGACAGAATATGTAACAAGGAGGAAGGAAAGCATTATGTAATATCTGATTGCATGTGTGTACCGTATTTGCCGGCATATAAGATGGGTTTTGAGACCTTAAAACATCCCCCGAAAATCGGGGGTCCTCTTATACGCCGAGTACATACGGAAGTATACTGTCAAAAAGTAGGGAGTCGTCTTATACGCCGGCAAATACGGTATATGATTATATGTATGTACCTATGTGTATTTATATGCATATTTGTTATCTGAAAACTTAATAAATAGATATAAAATAAAAATAACTTAGCATGGGATGCATGTGAAGGAAGTGATGGAAGCAGTTTTAGAATCCCATAGTACATATGGTATAATCTAAAAAAAACAGGTATTTAATGGTGGATTTGTATTTTGTATTGGAAATAAGTAAAAGCTTATTCAGAGGGTTGTCCCAGTCTTTATTGGAGTGTTTAGAGATTGTGAGAAGTAAGAACTAGCTTAGAAGATGGCATGGATGAGGAAAGAGTTGGGAATTGGGCACAGATTTTGGATACATTTTTGATTAAGACCGTTATAAGAATAGGTGTTCACAAGATGCCTTATTGCAGTGATTCATTATGCCAGTGTTGAAAAATTCACGTTTGGCAACCTGGTATAACGTTCTCATTTCCCAACATGGGTAGGAATAAGGATGTTTATGCCAAATTCTCCAAAGTGAGTGAATAAGGAGATTGTAGGCAGCTTCTTCAGGTAGATGTTCTCTATGCATGTGGAGTATGGCAATGAGGTGTAGAGGTGGAGATAACGGTCAATACTAACATTTTGCATAGTAAGCGGAGCCTTAAATTCAATCTTTAAAATTCTAAGGAGAAAGGCAAATTCTTTATTTGAAAAATGTAAACCCCTGATAGTGGGTGGTTGTTGGAGAAGTAACTGACCTTTTTGCACCTTTTCTGTCAGTTGAATTGTCTTAAACAACTGGTAATTATGTTTGAAATCAGACTGCATAAAAGAATGGGAAGGTTCTGAATGAGACAATGGACATGGGGAAAGGTCACCATTTTATAAGCGAAAACCCTGCATTAGCCATCCCACCAGGGGTGTATCTACTGCAAGGCAATCTAGGCATTTGCCTAGGGCGGCACTTTCCAGGGGGGCGCCAAAAAATGCTGCTCCCAAACCAGTTAGGTAAGAGAAAAAAAATGATATTATAAATTATTCATAAATTACTGCCAGTACTCCTGGACCTGGTGCTTCTTTGACTGGGGGACCAAATTGTCCACCTATGCCGCCTACTCCAACATATATGCCGGCTGCAGCTCCTTCCTCTTCCTGGTCAACATGCTTTGCAATGTATTAGTGTGTGTGACTTTCATCCGGATGCACTTGCAGTTCATGCGCTGGACCTCCCTGGGAAACCGGCACCCAAATCTCTGACTTCAGGCAGCGAGAAGCTTCCGCGTGACCCCAGGGCCGAGATCCAAATGGTTATCGTGCTCATCTGCACCTCCGTGGTGGTGAGTCCGGGGAAGTGCAGCCTATATGCTCCGTGCAGGGTTATGTCTCTAGAGCGGGGCAAGCTACAAAGCCCAGCAGCCGAGGCAGAAGATTGGTAACTGCAGAATTAGAGGGCCCAGCATATGAAGGCAGAAGATCGGTGTTGGAGCTGCAGAACTAGAGACTAGCACGGCAGGGCAGGGCAGGGCAGGGCAGGAGAGAATGGGTGGCTATTGCAAAGGTAGAACTAGAGCGTCATGCTACGTTGATAATGCAACCTATCAGAATCTAGATACACCGTGCGCGCTGTATCCAGCGACTGACAGTTGTGCAAAATATCTTATACAAGGACTAATTTAGATTAGGGATGGGGGCGGGGGGGTGCTCAGGTTTAGTCTTGCCTAGCGCAGCACAAAACCAAAATACACGACTGCCTCCCACTCCTAGTCTGCCTCAGTCCTTCAGTGATAGATGTCTTCTCTCAGCTCTGAGAAAAGTACTTTCACTCATTTTTACTGAGGTTTTCTGCAAGATTCTAAAGCAGCGCCTTCAGCAGCTATCCGGATCAGTTTTATCCTCAGCAGAGCCTTAACAGGACCATACCCAGACCCCAACATAAGGAAAATTTGGGGCTGACCTGTAATATACCTAGTCACTGGACCCTGTGTTTGTTGCCCTCCTTGGCACTTTGTGCATCATGTGTGGTTAACAGCAGTGTGCTTTACAGGTCCAGGGCAGTGGTGTTTTAATGGAGCCCTGACTAGAGGTGGGCTGGATGTTTGAGTCGAGTGTGAGTTTAACTCAAACATCGCTAGTTCGTGTGTTCGCCGAACACACAAACTATAAGGGCGTTCGGCGGTCTATTCAGCCGCCGAATGCCCCACAAGGCAATGCACCTTGTGAAGCCCTAATTGGCTAAAGGCTTGCACCTAACCACAAGTCAGGTGCAAGACTTTGCCCAATCAGGGCTCAGTACTCTGTAAGAGCCCTGATTGGGTAAAGTCATTGTTATGGCGCGGCCATAAAAATATCATATTTTTTGGCCTCTTGTCATAAGACATCCTGAGTCAATTCAGTTCCTTAGTGAATGCAGTAACACAATTTACATAAACTTGTTAGCTGGATAGTGCTAATTACATCAAGCGTGAGTTTGTTGTGCTTCCCCAGCAGGGAACCATTTAGCAATGTATATTCTTCCTGAAGGTTCTAGACATATGGGGGGTGATTTACTAACCTAAACACACGCACGCACGCACGCACCAGGTGTGTGTGCATTTTTACACAGCAAAACGAATTTATCAACCAAACACGAGCAACGTGTCACATTTTCCCGCCATTATGGCGTGTTTTTATGTATTTACGTACGTGCACGTCATGTAGCATGCCCCATAGGCTACACGCCGCTCTAATAGCGGCATGCAAGTCTCTAAAAGCATATTTCCACTAATGCCATATATGGAAAAATCATGCACATGATGCATATATAATGCTGCTTCACCTCTATGCCTACAACCATCCCAAAAAACACTTTGAAAATGCTAAAAACAGTATTCAAAAATATGGAACTTACACACCACTGACGTGTTCAGCTCTGTATGAGCCAACTGCACGTGTGGAGGCAAGTTCACACGCTTCTTAAGCCCAGAAACATGAGCACGCCGATTCTTCACAATTTCTTGGTAAATTGAATAGCAGCGTGTTCATGCGCAACTTTTATTCCAACCATTCTGTACTGTCCAGAGGTGTTTGTTTTTTGAAAGCTTATTTCCTCTTGGCAGTTTTTAAGTGTTCCTCATTCCACTTATGGAGAGACTTTCATTATTTTTTGCACTACCTAAAAAATGTCCCAAAAACATGAGTTAGACAAAAATGGTTAGCTCATGCATTTACATTCCTACATTCATCAACGCAAGCAACACAACGCAGAGCTAATTTACACAACATCACCTTGCAATTCATGCTTGGCTTTGCACAACACACCTGCTGGGTGTGTACACACTACAAAGGTGTTTAGATTCCACCCATAGATCATGCTGGGAGGGAACACACTACAGAGGTGTATACTTGTTCGTGGCGTGTTTATAAGGTTAGTAAATCAACCCCATGGTCTCCAGGTGGGTTTTGTCACCAGACTGGAAAAAGTGACACCTCACTGTGTGTGTATTTCAATGTTCAAGATGCTTGAAAAAAGGTCATATCTCATAACTCCTGTCCCATACATCATATGATCGTACAACCTTCAGGGAAAGAACCATGGCACCAAGGTGAACTGATTGATATCAAGCATCAGGGTTTTCTGATTTCTGATAATTGGGTCTCTTTATGGGATTTCTGGTTCTGTTAGCTGTAGAGTGCCGGAGTTTGGACTCTGCGGATAGCAGAACAATAGCTGGAACCAGAACCATCACTTTTCGGATCCATAGTTCATAACTGGAAACATTTATGAGGGTTCCAAGATGATGAATAGAAAAAAATAATGCCTGAGACCCAGGTGTTACTATCCAGTGTCCAGCCCCTTCCATCTCAGGGGGTGGAAACTGGTTTTGATCGGCTGATCTCAGGGGCGGAAACTGGTTTTGATCTTTCTAGTATAATAATGGAGATCTGAACCCAAAAAATGGTCACATTCAAGGGGTCCAGTTACACATGGGAGTGTGTCCACGTTTTTCCATACTACCCCGGAAGCAGGATTAAGCATAATTAGACGTGCACTGCCAAAAAATTCGTTTCGTTTCGTTTTAAATTCGGATTTGTGTTATTTCGTTTTTCAGGATTCGGGTGTGAAAGTCAATTCGGATTCGGACGAAATGCGGTAGCGTTCGTACGAACGTTCGTTTCGTTTTCTGTTCTTATTCGTTTCTTATTCGTTTCTTATTCGTTTCGTTCGCAGCAAAAGTGACATTTGAGGGGGAAAAAATATTTTTCTCCTCTAATGTCACTTTGTTCCAACGAACGAAACGAATAAGAAACCAATAAGAAACGAATAAGAACAGAAAACGAAACGAACGTTCGTACGAACGCTACCGAATTTCGGAAATGGAAATTCGGATTCGTTTGCATTCGTTATGTCTGTAATTCGGATACATCCGAATGTCCGAATTTCCGAAAATTCGTCCGAATTTCGATTTGGAACGAAACGAAGCGCACATGTCTAAGCATAATCTCTAAGTTTTATTTTCATACTGTTTGCCTGTATATATGTGTGTGTGTGTCTCATTGTGTAACATCTTATTTTTTGTAACTTTTTGTAATTCTATCTTTTTGTATGCACTGCCCGTCTAGGGTTATTAAATATAAAATTAATAAGTTGGTTTTTGATTGCTCTAAGGCCTCATTCACACACAACGCAAGCAAAATTGTATATTGCGTATATATACGCGTCTTTGCGCGTCTATGCGCGTATATACAAGCGTTTATGCGCGTATATACAAGCGTATATGCATGCACTGTATGTTCTATCAGTGTTCTATAACAGTTCTATAAGAGTTGTATCACAGTTGAATCAGAGTTCTAACATAGTTCTATCAGAATTCTATCAGAGTTCACTATTAGTGATGGGCCGGACACCCCCACGTTCAGTCCGTATTCGAACAGCCGAAAAGTTGTAACTCGAACTGAATGCCATCGCTATTGACTTAATGGAGGTTGAACGATCGGAAATGATTGTCCCCTTTAAGAGGGCTTATCTGCAAGTTATATGCCATAAAAGGTGTATGGGGTTCCGGGTACTGCTCTAGGGGACAGGAATCAAGGGGAATAAAAAGAAAACAAAAAAAAGTTTTTAAAGGAGCAGTGATTTTTACATGACATAAAGGGAACATGCCTCCATCCAGTCTTTGCCCTCATTGTGGGCATACACCTTGAAGGGGGTATTTAGAGACAGGACTCCAGTGTGGCTCTGGATTTATGGCAATTACATGTGCTGCGCAATGTGTCAAGATGAGTGCCTCATGGAGGATCCAGTGCCCTCAGCACATTGCAGGCCAGCCCCGCTTTGTCCACCAAGGCTCTGTTGAAGGAAAAAACAATCCAGATGACTGCTGTTAGGTGCTGCAGTTTTGTTTTTTTAGCAGCATTTAGAGAAACTTGCTAGACTAATTTTCAGTAGAAAAGGAAGTAATTCTCTTAGAGAAGAAACAAGGTGCCCATCACCTAAGGCCACTAGAAAAAGCAGTTTGGGAGGGTTTATACGGGGCTTTAATTTGCCAGTGTCCAAACACCTAAAGGTAGCTTCAAAGTTTTTCCATTAAAGAATTAACTCTTTGTCTGCTTTGATGTGCACTTAAGAAAAAAGAGATGTAGCGTTAGGTATACTTTAAGCCCTGAGAAATTATGGCTGTATTCTTTTTCGTACCATAAGTTTTTTTTTTCAATTTTGCCTGGAGTGAACCTGTAACTCTGCACAAATTTATATGAGCTGCTTGGTCAGTCCATTCTCAGCTAGCAAGTGCCATTTACCTTTAAATATATTTTCAGTTCATATATTTCATAAAGTAGACTTAGCATCAGATATGTTTTTCATGTTAGCATAACACAACCACTTTAGAGGCTAGATTTAGACCAGACAGGGGAACTAAAGAACTTATTGCAGATGAGGGTTGAATAGTTGAAAAGCCAAGGAGTACAAGAAGTAAGCAATTATGTACTTCATTGATTACAGCAAAGCCTTTAAGTGTGTTGTCCATGTGAATTATGGGACATTATGGAATGTCCTTAGGGTGTACCTGAACATCTTATTATTCTCATTAAAAACCTCCACACTGATCAAGAAGCCACAGTCATGACTAAAAAATGGACCAGACTGATTTAAGATTGGCAAAGGTGTTAGACAAGGCTGGATACTCTCACCATACTTATTCAACCTCTATGCTGAACATGTAATGAGAGAAGCAGCACTGGAAGAAGATGATAACGGCTTCAAGAGTGGTAGAAGAAACATCAATATTATTTAACCACCTTCCGTCCATGGCCGTTTGTGAACGGCCGGACGGAAGTCTGCTAGGAGCGGGAGGGTGTCTTAAGACGTCCTGCCCCTCCCCCTCTCGTGTGCGGGACTGGGCGCGCACACGAGAGGGAAAACAGTGAGCATGTAAACAGCCAGCGATGGCTGTTTACATACAAGCGATCAGGCATCTCTAGAGACGCCCGATCACTTGCAGGAGCTGCGGGTGTGCGGCCTCCCCCCACCCCACCGTACCTCTGTCCCGCCGTCTCCTCGTCGCCACTGCCGGTCCGTGATCCGATGTGGCCGGTGCGGCTGGGACCGGCACGGCGACGCTCTAACAGCAGATCAAAGGGAGATCATTACTTGATTTCCCTTTGATCTCTCTTCCTGTCCCCGAATGCAGGAAGTGATGTATATTACATCACTTCCTGCATTCAGTGTCACTCTCCAGTGCAGAACACCGAAGAGAAGCTGATGAAGCAGATCTCTGCTTCATCAGCTTCTGTGGGGGTCCCTAGGTGACATCAGAGGTCTTGGAGACCCCTGATGTCTCCATAAAGAGGACCTGTTTGGTGAACTGGCTATTACATAGGGGATTTCTTAATCCCCTATGTTATAGCAATAAAGTTGTCTAAAAAAAGTTAAAAAAAAAAAAAAATACAGCATTAAAAAAAATAAAGAAGCTAAAAAAAATAAAAAAAAATAACACAAACATTTTTTTAAAGTCCCCCGCCCCCCAGATACACGCACAAACATGCGTCGGGTGCGCCTATGTACGAAACCGACGATTGCGCCCATTATGCAGCACATGTTACATATCGCCGCGAACGTCGCAGTGAGAACAATAATTCTAGGGCCATCAATCACTGATGACACTAAACTGATGAGCGGTAAATACGTTTAAAGCGTCGCCTATGGCCAATTTTGGCTGCGGTCGTTTTCTGCGATTTTGCGGGCACGCGCAATTTTAAAGGTTGACATGTTTAGTGTCTATTTACCCGACGTGACCCCGACTTTTATATTTTACCAAAAAATTGGGGTGAAAAAAAATGTTTCATAACATTTTATAGGGAAACATGTTTTTTTTCAAAATTTAGGGTACTTTTTTTGTTATATAGTAAAAAATAAAAACCCCAGTGGTGAATAAAAACCACCAAAAGAAAGCTCTATCTGTCCCCAAAAAATGTTATAAAATTCGTATCAGTACAGCATTGCATGACGGAATAAACGTCAGTCAAAGTACCGCAGCGCTGAACACTGAAAAATGGCCTGGCCAGGAAGGGGGTGAAACACCGCGGTCTTCAAGTGGTTAATATGCTGATGATAATATGCTCATAGCTGAAAATATGGAGGACCTCAAGAATTAAAGAACACTGTGAAAAGATGGGACTTTGGCTAAATTGTAAATATGTGATCAACCCACATTCAAATTTTCATATTAATGCTCAAAAGGTAAAAAGAAGGTTGTTCCCTGGAGTTCTGATATACCTTGAGTATCCCCTTTAATATTTAATTAATCATTTAAATAGGTCATCAAGGTCATATAACCAAAAGTAGTCAGGGGTAAGAGGGGTAAGAGACGACGAAAAGTGAGTACGGTAGACAATTATATAATAATAACAGGTCCCGCACCATACATGATGAAAAAGAATTTGGAAATCCTTCAGGCATGAATAAATAAGAGGTGTGGTTGTTACACTAAGACCAATATATACACAAAATACTCCAGTGGATGATATAGTCTTAAAGAACCATCATGAAACGAAGAGACTTCCTTATTAATTGAAATCAATAAAGTAACCCATATCAACCATACTATCGGGGTACAGAATACGTAGACTGACTAGAGTTATACTTGGAAGTAAATCGGAAAAGATAGATCTTTCCCTCCGATGTCCACCTCTTACATTAACGCTAAGCAGGAACTTAATTATGGAGTAGAAACAGGTGTAACATTGAGGATATTCCTACTTCAGGGAACTATCAAGAAATCAAACACTGCCAAGTTTGTGGGAACGCTTAGTTTGTATGAATGAATGGGAGTATGAGTGTCATGAACAACGTTGTTCTTTTAATAGTAATTTGAGAAGTGAATTAACAGACACCGGAAACATTATTTTGTAATCAATAAAGTTTATACTTTTTATAAAAATCATTGGTCTCGGTCAATTTAATAACCTTCTTCTACAGTGTTTTCTCTGGTAAAACACTGTTACCCTCCTTTTTGTTCTAATGCTCAAAAGGTGTCTAGTGTTTGAGGTGAAAGGAAAAACGTGTGAAAGAAACCCAAATTGAAATAAAGAAAAAAGAAGAAAAATGGAAAGTTAAAAATGGGACCTCCATTATTGGGTGAAATATCTATGCATCTGTATATGTGCATGTACAGATACATGCATACACACATAAAGTTACACAGTTTATGTGATAGCTAGCGGTGTGTGTCTATCTTACTAATGTAAGATCATTAATCATGTAGGATATATCTATGAAGCCAATGGCGAAACGCGTCGGGGCCTATTAAGATAAGCTACGCCTAGGACAATATTTTGTTATGCATGAATGTAACCACACTTGGATAATAATGAATAATTTCATGATATGTTGGACCATATGAATTTTAGTAACATATAAGCCATGTATTTATAAACATATCCTCTGCAGGGATCTGTTTTGTTCTAATATGTTTGTTTTCAATCATGAATGTAATAATATTTAATATAATACATTTTGAACTTATATTTTAACATATCTCTCTTGGACGGTCATTTACACCCCTCCAAAAACCCTTCCTTTTCCTTTATTTTTCCTGAAACTATAATTAGGGGGAGAGGTGTAAAACTAGGTGCCCACAGGGAGACAACCCAGGATTTAGTAAATTGTAAGAAAATTAAGGTAATTACTGGTGAGCTTTAGGTTCACCACGGGTTCAAAATTGGCAGTCCCATCAAACTGAGGTTCGAAACCACACATGTGGAATTGTTTTTAGAATCAAATGCACTGCATGGCATTTGAATCATGGCCATCAGGTTTAGAAGAGCCAATAAGGGGACTTTAAGATACGCTTCCATCTTCATTTTAACAGGGGAAGGTGTCACGGATCAGGGCTCACGGGTATGAACTGGAATCAGGTATGTGGACCCTTTCTACTACACTGGCAGGGACACCTAGAGAAAAGGGTGCAAGCAGTGTAGGCTGATGACTTTCAGAGCTAGAGTACAAGCAGGGAACAGAGCAGGGGAACTGAATGAGGCAATGGAAGACAGAATAGGCTGGTAGGACAAGGTAAAGGGCAGGTGCTGCAATGCTAGGTAGGTGGCATGGGGTCCCCAGGATGTGGAATCTAAGCGCCAGCCACTGTTCGCCAGAGCTCCTGATGGTGGAGATGGGCTTAGCTGTGTGCTGACCCCAGGTCACAATCCCTAGGTCCACCTCACTCACAGCCAACAATGGTTGACAAGGCCACATGTCTGGACAGGTTGCAGACACACATATGAGGGACAAAACAAAGGCCAGGTACAGACGGAGGACCAGGACTTCCAGGGACAATATGAAGACTGCGATTTTCAGGGAATATGAAAAGGATAGGGACAGACAGAAGACTGAGATCACCAGGGACAAGTAAAAGTTCAGGGCAGACTGAGGACAAGGATTTCCAAGGAACAAGCCAACATTCAGGACACGGATAAACTTCAAGGCATTCGGGTTCAATCACAAACAGGGGTTCAGCATCTAGCTTAGGGAAGTGTTGCTCAGGCCGTGTGCCATTCGCTGCCCTGGGTTTAAATAGAGACAGAAAGAGGGAGGATCCACAGGATTGGCCACAAGCGGACTGCACTGATTGGCCGAGAAGCTGCATAAGGCTGGGCACACACCTTACAACCATCGCAAGACTTTTGTCTTGCGATGGTTGTAAGGTACTTAAAAAAACGTACAATCTCTCTTGTGCCTCTGGTTGCCTCCTCCACCATTAGGGAGGCGGCATGGTCAGACCACTCTTTGGTGTTGATGGGACTCACTACACTATCACTAGCTGCTAAACCTTTTTGTTGGCGTTTGAACGAATCTCTGTTGGGGGAGGCTGCAGTACAGGGTGAGGTCCACTCACACTTGGAATCCTATTTTGTTATCAATGCCACACCTGATATGTCCCCTACTATTGTATGGGCGGCCCATAAGGCGACAATTCGAGGCCGACTAATGGAATTGGCTACCAGAATAAAGAAGAGGGCAACCAGACGCATAAATGAACTGGACACGGAACTTCAAAGTTTATCTCAGGCTCATAAGCAGACTCTGTCATTAGATCTTTTGAAACCCCTGGATAAAACTAGATTAGAATTTAACTTGTTACTAACAACTAAAGCGGAATAAAGTCTTTGATGGTCAGATAACAAATATTATGTCCATAAAGACAAAATTGGTACCCTTTTAGCAACTAAACTATCCCCTAAACCTAGAGTTTACACGTTCCCTAAAATCCGATGTACCTCTGGTGCATACTCATTACATCCAGCAACTGTTCTTCAGGAATTTCACTTGTTTTTCACTAAACTTTATCAGGATAACACTCCAGTCTCATCTGATTCATTGAGATCATTTCTTAGTGAGGTTCACCTTCCACCCCTGTCATTGGATCATTCCATGATTATGGAAGCACCCATCTCGGCACTGGAAATTAAACAAGCTATCAAGCAGGCAAAATTGTCATCGGCTCCGGGCCCGGATGGACTGCCTGCCTTATATTATAAGAAGTTCTCGGATGTCTTGGTGCCTCAATTGGAGAGATTCTTTAATGAAGTGAGACGGGGGAGTCCTTTACACACAGATTTAAATAGGGCCTATCTTACAGTTCTCCCTAAACCCAACAAGGACTTGGGGGAAATCTCCAACTATAGACCGATCTCCTTGATAAACAATGATTTAAAACTCCTAACTAAAATTCTTGCTAATCGATTGAGCTCCTTTCTACCATCCTATATTCATAAGGATCAAGTGGGCTTCATTAGGGGTAGGCAAGGCCCCGATCAAATGAGAAGGGCCATTGATATTATAACCTTGTTGCAGTCAGGGTGGGATGGAGGGCAATCACAATCTGGGCTTCTGTTGTCTGTAGACTTACAAAAAGCCTTTGATTCAGTGTCCTGGCAATACCTTTTCCAGCTGCTTGGGAAATGGGGCTTCGGCCCCCACTTTCTGAATACGTTGCGGGCGTTATACACCACTCCGTCATCACAAATTAGGCTACAGGGCCACATCTCTGATTCCATAGCTATCTCTAAAGGCACACGTCAAGGTTGTCCACTTTCCCCACTGCTTTTTGCATTAGCGATAGAACCCCTAGCGATTGCGATCTGTGCTAATGTTAATATTAAGGGAGTGGGTTGTGGTGGGCAGGAGCATAAGTGTGCTTTATTTGCGGATGACTTGCTCCTGTTTATCACTTCACCCTTGACCACACTTCCTAATGTCCTGTCATTGTTGACTCAATTTGCTGGGGTATCTGGATTGCGGGTCAATGCATCCAAATCATTGGCTCTTAATATCAATATCTCCCAGGAAGTGTGGTCTCGGTTGTCGGAACATTTTGATTTTACCTGGTCCACGGAGGCTTTGCAATATCTAGGGATTAAACTTACACCTGTCTTTTTACAACTATATAAGAAAAACTATATACCCCTGTTTCACCAACTCCGGGAGGATATGTCTCGATGGGACTCCTGTAATTTGTCATGGCTGGGTCGCATTCATGCACTCAAAATGACGCTGCTCCCCAAGATCCTATATTACTTTCGGGCTCTACCCATAGCTATACATAAGCCAGATCTTTTGAAATTCCAATCTTTAATTATTAAATTTGTTTGGCATGGAAAACATCCTAGACTTTCGAAAAATGTACTGCACCGTTCTAAACGGACAGGGGGTTTGGGTGTCCCCAATCTCTTGCAATACTATAGGGCAGCGCGGGTGGCTCAGCTTTCCTCTGTGTATGACCAGGGATATACACCAGATTGGATCCTAATGGAATCTCTCGGGTACACCAATTGATGCCTTGAAGTGGATGTCCCTGAGGCAGAGGCCGGTCATTATGGCCCCGACTTTGTCTTGTTCTATGATGGTATGGGACTCATTCCGAAGGGGAGGTGGGTTGATGTCGCCTCACACTCCTCTGGCTCCCATCTTCCACAATCCTAATTTCCCCCCGGGGGGATCCCCTCGAGTGTTCCATTGGTGGCAAGACAAAGGTCTTTACCGCATAGCACAATTCTTTAAAGGTCGCAAGCCACTTACTTTGACCTACTGTCAGGAGATTTTGCACATGCCATCTTCATATTGTGCATCATGTGCTATTTTATTGTTTTATTCTACTTTGCAAAATTAATAAAATACTTTGAAAGAAAAAAAACATACAATCTGCCTATCTTGCATAGGCAGATCGTACTTGCGATGATCGCAAGCCACGCCCCCTGGGCGGCGGGCTTCTGATGACCGCAATGCCGAACGGGCAGCGTGCGCTTGCGCACACTGGCCCATACGGCTTTTATCGTACAAACATGCCACAAACCCGCCGAACATCGTACGATGCTCGGCGGGTTTTCGAACATGTCCGTAAGTTAAAAGTCGTGCGACCTTACAGTAGTAGAGGTCGCACGGCTTCCACACACCTTACGATAATCGTACGATCGCGGGATTTCCCGCGATTATCGTAAGGTGTGTGGGGACCTTAAGAAAGAGCAGGAGAGGTCGGCCGACGCCTAAAGCTGCCAGACTGGTGCAAGAGTGAGTCAGGTTCAGAGCACATGCCTGGAGAACTGCAAGCGCCAGCACAGCCCTGCATGTCTGCAGACCCAGGGGTAAGAGGTATGTATATACTTGTAGAACCACAAGTAACAGCTCAGCTGCAAGTCTGCAGCTGAACTGTGACAGAAGGGGTACAGAGCAGCCAAAGCAGCAGTGTTTTGAAGTTACTGTAGGAAAAGAATAGGTAAAACTGACAAACTGCGGTCAGTTAGGAAACTGGATTTTGATTTTGATTGCTAGCTGTTTGGGCAGTTACCACTCTTGGCTTACTATGTTGTTGTTCTGGTTCTTGGGGGATTTGTTTGCCTTCAGGTATGTGATTGATTTGAGGGCAGCAGTCACTTTTAGCTTCTGTCCTGTCCATAGCAAACTGCCTTTTCTCAAAGGGAGGAGGGTTGTTTTGGGGCAGGGAGGATCATTTTTGGGGTTTCCTTTGTTGAGGAGTTTTTTGGTTTGTTTAATTATGCAGATGGGGCCTTTTTTAAGTTTGGGGTGCTCAAAGTGAAGCATTCACTTGTTGCTGACCATCTGATCTTGATGCTGCCTTTTATTCAAGCATGCCACCGCATCAGTTTAAAAAAAAAAGATAATAAACTAAGTGCAAGAGCAGTGTGCACTTAAACCGTCCCACACATCACTCTCATTCACCATACTCCCCTATACTCATAGTAAAAATTAAAGTTAGGAATACAACATTTAGGCTTATCCCTTATTTCTACATGTTAGCCTTGCTGTCTAATTTACAGTTCTCATCTTAGTTTTACAGTAGAGCACCTACCTGCCTGTGTCTCTAGTACATTTTGGCCTGGTTGTGCTCATTAAAACTGTCCTACCACTTGCTAATTTTACACTGCTTTTATCATCTGGAGTCGCTTAACTGTAAATGAGAACTTGATAGAAAATGGACAGTTTTGCATCAGCATGACTAAGGACAGCAATACCACTGGACATTTTCTATCCCTGGTTAAAGCAGTCCTATTACTGCTTAATAAAAAAAATCACATGTTGCTGCTTAAACTACCTGGTAATCCTTTTTTTTTAACTAAAAACTGCAAGTTGAAATTAAGTAGATTGGAGTACTTCCGCTGTAAGTAAGCCAAGCTTACTGTAAAAGAAAAAAAAAACAATTACAGAGCCAAATATGCACTGCCAGAGTACATGAGCTGAGCTGTCCGTAAAAATGGTACTGTTTTTTAACACCACATAGAGCATTAAGGCCTTGTTCACACCAAGCGCGGAGCAGGTGCAGAGCAGTTACAGACCGGAGCAAAACTGCGTCCAATGTATTCCAATGGTATTTTTAGCTCCAGTTCACATCGCAGCGTTCAGTTCCAGAGCAGGTAAAAAAACTGCAGCAGGCCCTATTTTACCTGCTCTGGAATGCATGCAAACGCATCAAAAACGCCTGGAACACATGGAACACACTGAAAGCCCATTTTAAACAAGCAAAAAAACGTGGCAAAAATGCGGCACAACCCACTGCACTGAGTGTGCAGAAACCTGAGCAGATCTGCTCTGCATTTGGTGTGAACAAGGCCTAATGCATCCCCATACTGCTGTATGGTAATTACTTTTACATAAATTTTTTGCATTGGTGCATCGCTCACCCCTACTTATGACAGCAGTTAACTTTAAAGTTGTTAGACATAGAAACAGTAGACAGCGTTTGCCTCATTGCATGAATTATTACAACAAAGGATTCAGCAGTAAAGAAATATGATGAAATCTGAAATCTCTTTGAAAGAACAAGAAAAGATACTCAAGTACTGATGTCTATATGTATAAAGATTAGAATTGTCCAGACTATGATATTTTCTGTCATTCTCTATGAAAAAAAGCAGGAAAATTAAGATGCATGACAGGAACAGATTTGATGCCCGCCGAGCGCCCCACAATGAACTGCGCACCGCACAGTGCATTGTCAGGGCCCTGATTGGCTAAAGCAATTCACTGCCCGTGAAGCATTGCGGTCATCGGAAGCCCGCCCCTCAGGGGGGCGGGCTTGCGATGATCGAGAGTGCGATCTGCCTGTCCAAGATAGGCAGATCGTACGTTTTTTTAATCCCTGTACAACCATCGCAAGACTAAGGTCTTGCGATGGTTGTAGAGTGTATGACCACCTTAACTGTGATGGGTTAAAGTGTGGAGGCACCAACACCAAAAGGCCATTTTTTCCAAACCTGTGTGACAGGTATATCATTTGAATTTTTACAGCAGGGTCCAATCCTGCACTCGTCAAGAATAACTCTGGAGGGTTATGGTGTGAAGGCACCACCAACACTAAAGGCCCAATTTTAAAGCACCTGTTGTTACTTTCATCCAACTCCTGCAAAAGAGACACCAGAATGTATCCAAAAAATCTCTAACCTTGTTCCGAGTGTCCTAAAATGTGGCAACTTCATACAGGCTGCCTGTAATGTCCATCAAGCTTATGTGTGTGGATCTCAGCTGCGGAGTGACTCTGTGGATGGCTCAGGTAGAGGGTTCACTGTCGCACTCTATATTATCCCTAGCAAGTTGCTTGACGTTCTACCTCGCTAGAACGCTGAGCAAGTGAGCCTTGTTCTTTTTTTTCTTTATAAATGTCACTTGCAGCAGGTTCTATACATCGTACAGATGCACCACTTTACAGGCAGTTTAATGGTACCCCCCAGGCACAATGTTATAAAGGACTGCAGCACTGAACACTGAAAAATGGCCTGGCCAGGAAGGGGGTCTAAACACCTGGTCTTGAAGTGGTTAAAAACAGTACTTTTTAAAAGTGTTTTCTGCATTGATATATGTCAGTAACCGAACTTCCCATACCTTTTTTATGGTCAATAACTTGCATACAAGCCTTCAAAATGGGGACATTTGATTTTATGAGTTCTGGTCCCACAGACTTTCATTGAGTTCTAAGTTCTTGTAAGAACTTTTTCCCTGTTCTAAAGTTCTTGTCAGCCCATCACTATTACCAGCAATAATGTGGAAAGATGCAGTCACAGATATATAAACATGCTGTTGTGAAGCCTTAACCTTAACCCAAACAGAAGACAAAACATTCTCGGTAAACACTATCCATGTGGTCACCAGGAGCTGACATCAACTTGATGGCACCTAACATCAATAACACTTTAAAGCATTTATTACCTCTCGCAGAGATCACAGGGAACCCCTTGATGTTTTATTCTGCCTTTCCCTTGGGAAACATGGCACCATATTTGTTCAGACATTATACATGGTTAGCATTTACTTCTTGAATTGACATTGTGGCTCACAGATAACACAATCTTGTGAATCATTGTGGCTAAACACTTGGTTGTGTTCTCAAATGTAGCAATGTTAAAATCTGATCACTGTGGGAAAGTGGATCAATACATTTCTGCCTCCTGGCTGCAGCTTGCTGGTAACATTATCTCAGCCAAAGCAAATTCATTTACAGTGATCTGTTTTTGTTTTTTTTAAATTGTACAGTTCCTCTATGTTGTTACTAGGGATGGGATTTAAGTTTGCAGTGATGCAGGGCTCTCTGTGACTCCCGGCTGTCAGCGTGACTGCGTCTGCACGGTAGAGTCCCAAGGAAGTCTGTGTGGCTCTTCTCCCTGCATCTGACAGCTAAGAAACAGAGATAAATTACCCCCATAGAAGTCTATGGGGCTCTACTGTGCAGATATGGCCAGGAGAGAGAGGTCTGCAGGGCAAATTGTAAACAAACAAAGGAGGCAATGGGCACCAGATCTTGGTAAGTATGCATCAATGTAGGGGGAGATCTGTTACCTCAGGGAAGGGGGGGCATAAAAAATAATAAATGCACTATAAATGAAATTCAAAATCATATTTACCCACATAATTGGACAACCATAATATACATATGCATACTCTTAGGATCCATAGGTGTACACAGAACCTCTAATAGTCTACACACATTTGCGGTTATGTAATACAATTCGTAAAATACTGAAATTTGTACACATCACACTTTTAGGAGTTAAGTTTCCATTTGTCATTGTTTGGCAAGTCTACAACATTTTAAGTGTTAATGTATCAGTTAATTAGATCTACATTTTTTTGATTGCTCGCATTCAGTTGGGATTTAGTAGGGTATAGTGTGTTTAAGTGTGTCAACAACATATTTTACTTAACATTTACTAAAAGTATAGGTTCACTGAGTGAAATGTAGCAAATCATGGATCAGAATGTAGAACTCTATATCATGTTGGGCCAACATATACTTTATCATCAGAAATATAGGGTATATTAGTTATTTATATGCTATTTTACAAATGCTAACTTGACATAAATGAAGTACACAAGGGAAAAATACAGGAGGCAATTTTAAAGCAATATTTCTTTTTGTAACAATACAATAACCATATTCCATAACTAAATACTAAAACTACATGCAAAACAAATCTAGAAACACATTTGCTCTTATATATGTACAATATTTAAGCTCATACGGTTACATTTATAAGTAGCAAATCTTCCAGTAATGATTATAATGAAGTAGTATAAAAAAATTCCTAGTTCAGAGACAAAATTGGCACTTTAAAAACTGATTAGGGATGCCTTACACAGGGACAGTTAGTTCTTTTACATCCCTAGTGCAATACCTTATGAATGATGACAGCAACTCCTGCTCCTTAGCATTTCCAATTGCTAGGCTACACTAATAACTGGTGCTGTTAAAGGAACTCTTGATTTATATTTCAGTATGCACGGTCTTGTGATCGTTTCTGCAACTTTTGCTAAAATCCATTGACAATTAATATCCATTTGTGTTTTCAGCACCGTAAAATATATATTTTTTCTGTTTTCAATGTATTTGCTTTTTGCATATGTGTGTTTGGAAACAAACGTGGCATGGTTCATAATAGCATGAAAGCCAATTTTATAAATCTTTAGCTGAAAAGAATAAAAAAACAAAAGTAAACTTAAATGTAAAAAATGTTGCAGGACTCTGACAATAAAAAAAAGAAATCTTTAAATAGAAATTTGGCTATTTCGAAAATAGCCTTTCAATATTCAAAGATATGTCCACAGGACCAGTTAAAAGGTAACCAGCTAAACTCTGGGGCCCTGGCAAAGCACTGTGACATCACTGTGCTTAATGTTTCATACAGTAGGGTCTCCAAAAAGTTATCCTGATTAGAGATCCATGTTATTTAAAAGTGACCAGTTGGAGCAGCGAGGATAAAAATAATACATACATTATTTTATTTGCAGCCTTCTGCCAAACAGTAGATTAAAGTAGATGTAGATGTAAACTTAAAAATTACATTTAGTTTACTAAAGCACTGTGTATAATAAACAATTGCCATTTCCTCAAATTTTCATCCTTTTTTTTGCATCTCATTAATATTAATCTTGTCCAGCCTCTTTGCAACCACTTATTGTTCACATGCATGCGTTCCAACGGCAGCCCCATGTCATTGCTCTGCACCAGGTTTCTGGTGGTGACAACTGCAGAATATGCCTATGCAATGTGGGCTGGCACAGCTGCTTGTAGTCCCCATCGGAAGCGAGTTTAATCAGGGTGACAACAATGATTGGGATTAGAATCACCTTAAGGAATCAGTTATTCCTTTGACACATACAATCCTCCTACTGTTCAGAGGCTAACTACAGCACACAAATCTCAACTTATCCTTATGCTGATGCAGGAAAAAATTTTTATTATATAACTTGATATTTTTCTAGAATAAACCTAATACATATATTTTTAGAATAGCTGGAACAAAGATGAAACAGAGCTGATGCTAATTTCTTTTTTTTTTTTGCAGTGTGCACTGTAGAAGTGACAGCTGGATTCTGTATTGAGAGCTGTAAGCAAAACCTCAACTTTTCTTTGCTCCAAATGCCCCATTGTCTCTGTATGGCAGCAGGCTTTTTAATATGTCTATACAAATGCCCAGTCCTTCTTGCATATTGACCACAAGCTTGATGTATTAATCGCAAACCTACTCCCTCTTCCCCCACAATAAAACCTTTACCTTATGGTTGTTAAATTTAAGTCTAACAACAACAATATATTTATATAAAATTAAACAAAAAAGTTCAAGTTGTAAAACATTATACATGTATTGCAATAGTCTTCTTTTTTCCCCAGTAAGGGCCAATGTTCCAGGATACGTGTATAATGCATTATACTCTTAGCATTTAACATGCTAAGAGAACAGTACATGATGTTTAAGAAAACAATACCTTTTACCAGAAAACCACGTTAAATGGATTATATACAAAACTGTTATCTGGATTTGGTTTCTGGAGTGAATTTATCTAGCGTTTTCTAAGTATTAAGTACATGATACTGTTAATGAAAGTGAAAGCAAAGGCAATCCAAGCGAGGATGAAAGAATATCCAAAAGTGCCATCCTGAATGTTAAGGTTCGGGTGAAATGTTTCATGCATGGAAGAGTAGATTGCAGCTGCAATCATAACACAAAGACCTGTGGGATAGAAATTAAACAATCAATCAACTGATAGCGAGAAAAATGCTGTTGTAAAACTATAAATAATTCCAAACACCAGCTTTCACATTTTCTGTCATTTAAATTGGGACAAACTAGTACTTATTGTCTTTTAGAGATTAATAGGGTTCAGATTTGCTCCCATCTCCTGTTTGCCAGGCTTGGAGCCCCATCTTAAAAAAATGTGCTTTCCTCTCCCAGAGACACAAGGCCTGGGACTCAGAAATGAGGGTTGGCATTCCTAAAAAAAAAAAATGGAACCCCATGCTATATTGATATAAATGATTTTGCCTATAAACAATGTTTCCTATGAATGACTAAACTAAATCTGGGTGTTGTTGCATTACAATGTGCTAAAACAATGCACGTTAATGAGCATTCTTTGGTGCATGCAAGTGCCATTTATTTAGAGTGACACTCTAAGACACTATTACTGTAGACAGCAATGCACCCATGCTGCAATGCACCAACATACATGCTGCGCATTATTGTACAAGCTGCCTTAACACAGCATGCTTTAACGCATGATATAACTCAGTAGCAGAAATGTGAAGGGGCCTTAAAGTAAACCTCTCCTAAGAGAAATATGGGAACTGCCAATGCAGACCTTCTTTTAAGAATGCTAGATAGATAGACTATCAATCATGCTGACCCACTGGCCCACTGGCTTCAGTACTTTCCAAGTCAGTGACCCAGGCAAGCAGTGACAAGGAGAGCAGGTCAGGAACGTCAGAGACAAGTCCTTAACTGCATTTTGGGCTAGTGATTAGTGATAAGTATTGAAGGAATTGGGTTGGAATATGAAGCCGGCAAACTAGCATTGTAGAATGAAAAGTTGGCAATTACAGCCTCCCTGTTTTTTTTAACAGGAAATGTTTTCTTTAATGGAATATTTTAATAGCTGTGGTCAGTTTTCTTTAAAATTGCGCTGTGAATATGCCACATGTATTTTTACAGGATGCATTTATGACACACAGGTTGCAAAGAATGCTGGGTTGTCTATTTAGAAAGCACAGCATTATATTTATGCTTTTTGGAAGACTGTGTTAATCCACATGTTAAGATGTTGTCATGTTTGCTAGCAGAGTGGAAATAGTTGTATACCTTCTCTTACTCCTTTAGGTCTATTTTTAGATCAACAGCTGCCTAAAAGGAGCTGTATAAACCCGCAGTGCTGGACCTGCAGTGTGCATTTGGTAATTTTGAAATATTCATAATATGTCATATTTACGTGATTGCCAAAAGAAAATATGTTTTATTTAGAGTAGTAATAGTACGAGGAGGGCAACACTTCTTAGTGTTCAGGCAAAAAAAGAAAGAATTGTTTTTCAAAGGTGTAGACCCTCAGACAAATTGTAATTGCTTCATGGGTCCCCATTGGTGAGATTCGCCTCTCTATTTGTATTGTTGTGCATTGTCAACAAGAAATCTAAATCAAATCAAAATACCTAGAGTTCTCACCAGAGTAAGGTAAGGATAAATCTTCCAATGTGGCAGGTAATTGGACAGTTTGTATGTATAAAAACAAAAAGATTGTTAGTGTTGCAATCACTATAATCAGTTGTTGCTCACTTCATCACTTTATATAAGGAAATTCCTCTTTCTTTGTTATCAAAATTTTATCGATGCTGTGATTGCATGTAACAATTAATTAATAAATGATGGATGAATAGATTGCCCAATTGTGAATACATCCACACTCTAAAACAAAGGAAACCGATCTTGAAAGTAAAAGAGTATTCAGCTTGCGGTAATTGAAACCCGTGAATATATACAATATGACAGGAGTGCATGGTAACATGCACTCACGGCATCGGCACCGTGAGTGCAAGGTAACATGCACTCTAACGGCATCGATAAAATTTTGGTAACTAAGAAAGAGGAATTTCCTTATATAAAGTGATGAAGTGAGCAACAACTGATTATAGTGATTGCAACACTAACAATCTTTTTGTTTCATCTTTTGATTCTGTAATTCCTTGCAATTTGTGAATCCACATCAATATACTCATATCATTATCCACCTATCCCGTCAATACCTAATAATTTGAAGTCATATTGTAAGTTGTGCAGTGATGGTGTTTTGTAATTTATGCAAAAATCAACTTTTTTCTAATTTTTTATAATACCTCGTCTGTCTCGGTCTTTAAGTTACCTCTGTGAATTGCTATCTTCTAAATAGCTTTTTTATATAGTTTTTGCATTCTTAGGGTTCCCGTTACATATCGTGAGCAGGGCCGTCTTTAACGCGGGGCAACTGCCCTGGTGAGACCCCCCACAGGCCTGCTACCCTGGTGAGGCCCCCACAGAGCCCTGGTTTAGCCAGGCCTCTGCGGGGTCTCACCAGGGCTCTGTGGGGTCTCACCAGCCCTGGTTAAACCCCACAGAGCCCTGTTGGGACCCTACAGAGCCCTGGCTTAACCAGGGCTCTGTGGGGTTTTGCCAGGCTTTGTGTGGTGTAACCAGTCCCCACAGAGCCCTGGTGAGCCCTCACAGAGCCCTGGTTAAGCCAGGGCTCTGTAGGGTCTCACCAGCACCAGGGTTCTGTAGGGTCTCACCAGCACCAGGGTTCTGTAGGGTCTCACCAGCACCAGGGTTCTGTAGGGTCTCACCAGCACCAGGGTTCTGTAGGGTCTCACCAGCACCAGGGTTCTGTAGGGTCTCACCAGCACCAGGGTTCTGTAGGGTCTCACCAGGGCTATGGGGGGTCTCACCAGCCTGGGTAGCCCCCTCAGAGCCCTGGTGAGACCCTACAGAGCCCTGGCTTAACCAGGGCTCTGTGAGGTCTCACCAGGGCTCTGAGGGGGCTACCCAGGCTGGTGAGACCCCACATAGCCCTGGTGAGACCCTACAGAACCCAGCTGCCAGGGCTCTGTAGGGTCTCGCCAGCCCTAGTTAAACCCCACAGAGCCCTGGTGAGACCCTACAGAGCCCTGGCAGCTGGGTTCTGTAGGGTCTCACCAGCACCAGGGTTCTGTAGGGTCTCACCAGCACCAGGGTTCTGTAGGGTCTCACCAGCACCAGGGTTCTGTAGGGTCTCACCAGCACCAGGGTTCTGTAGGGTCTCACCAGCACCAGGGTTCTGTAGGGTCTCACCAGCACCAGGGTTCTGTAGGGTCTCACCAGCACCAGGGTTCTGTAGGGTCTCACCAGCACCAGGGTTCTGTAGGGTCTCACCAGCACCAGGGTTCTGTAGGGTCTCACCAGCACCAGGGTTCTGTAGGGTCTCACCAGCACCAGGGTTCTGTAGGGTCTCACCAGCACCAGGGTTCTGTAGGGTCTCACCAGCACCAGGGTTCTGTAGGGTCTCACCAGCACCAGGGTTCTGTAGGGTCTCACCAGCACCAGGGTTCTGTAGGGTCTCACCAGCACCAGGGTTCTGTAGGGTCTCACCAGGGCTATGGGGGGTCTCACCAGCCTGGTTAAACCCCACAGAGACCTGGTGAGACCCCACATAGCCCTGGTACGGGAAATGGCACTTTCGGCATTATGCCAAAAGTGGCATTT
This sequence comes from Nanorana parkeri, assembly GCF_000935625.1. Classification (NCBI taxonomy): domain Eukaryota; kingdom Metazoa; phylum Chordata; class Amphibia; order Anura; family Dicroglossidae; genus Nanorana; species Nanorana parkeri. Next base: position 169,759 of record NW_017308469.1, on the reverse strand, counting down.
ACGGCCGATATGTTTCAGCGGCCGATATATCGGTGCATCCCTAATATAAACGGCTGAGTTTGCAATCGGTTTGAAATCCTGCAGTCAAAGTTTTTTTGAGAGAAGTCTATGATCTATGTGTGCTGTTTTTTTTCCTGGGTGTTGGGGAGGTGAGAGAAATTCCTGGGGGGGGGGGCAAGAAAATGTTTGCCCAGGGTCCGATCAGTATTAAAGACGGGCCTGATCGTGAGGACAGACATTCTACCAATAGAAGGGTTAACACTGTTAAAATCGGATCTCTAAAAGGATAATTATTTTTTGTTTTTTAAAGTGAACGTCTTGCTTTACACTTTATGGGTAAAGCACAAGTTCACCTTAAGCTTAATTATTAGAGTTAAAGCAACCCTGCTGATAAAATAAAATAATTTAAACAAAGTTAAAGAAGAGATTTAATACTCACTTTTCTGGCAGGCAGAGCTTGCCAGAAAAGTGCTACAGAGCTACAGAGCTAAAGAGCTACAGCTGCTAATGGTGTTAAATGGTTCTGGTATTTTGGATACCTGGCCCTCACTGGGTGCTGGGTTCCCTCCATTACCTGCCACGCCTCTATGTGTCCTGTGTTGATGCATATGCACCTCTTCTAGACTGACAACATATACTTAAGTGTTAATTTTTAGGTCATTAATTAGGGTTCAGAATATGGTAGGGCCAAGTTTGTTACTTGTTTAGATCAGGACATTGAAGTTCACATTTTATTTATAACTTGTCTTTAATGCAGAAATTCCAGCTCGAGGAGCCTAATTCAAAGGAAGGGAGAATAAATCTATGTACAGCCACACAATATTTACTCACATGACAACATTTGGATGATAGCAGAGAACACAAATCGCTCTCCTTGTTTCAGTCGGAACAGTTGAAGACCAAAGCTCAGTAGTCCAATACAGCAAAGTATGGTTGAAAGGACCATTGTAGCCTGAATAGCCTGTATGGCATTAAAATCTGAAAACAAATATATATACATATAAAGTTCAATTAGCTGTCTCCCGTAGCCAGAAGACTTAGATAAACATTTTTTTCTTAAGAACAGATCACATTCAATGATTTTTTTCCTTTCCCAAATCCCAGATAAACTTTGTTTAACCTCCTGCCGTCCGCCCGTTAAGAAAAAATGGACGGACGGCGGGTTTGGTGCCTTTTTACCCAACGTGACCCCGTCTTTTATATTTTACCAAAAAATGGGTAATAATAAATCTTTTAGAATTTAATATAGGGGAAACAGTTTTTGTTTTTTTAATCCTGTAAATTTTCCTTAATATAGTAAAAAATAAAACCTGCAGTGGTGATTAAATACCACCAAAAGAAAGCTCTATCTGTCCCCAATAAAGAGTATAAAATTAATTTCAGTACAGTGTTGCATGGTTCCATTTCAGAAAAATAAATTTTCAACCACAGAAAAAAAAGGTCCTAAGGAGCATTTGTGAGTATTCGTCAATATGTAAATCTCAGGGTAGGTCCAGGAGAAATGTCTTTGAAGAATGGATATTGGAAGTTGTAAAGATTTGTGCAAGAAACAGTTGCTGCTGAACAAAAGACCTGGCCTGTGCACAGCTCCACATGAAGTGAAAGAAATCTGCAGTTTCCCAATATCCTCTACAGCAGTGAAAAATTCTACCCATTCTAAACAGTTGCTGTGAGCAATGGAGAAAGTTTCTTTATCTAAATACACTATATTGCCAAAAGTATTGGGACGCCTGCCTTTACACATACATGAACTTTAATGTCATCCCAGTCTTAGTCTGGATGGTCCAATATTGAGTTGGCCCACCCTTTGCAGCTATAACAGCTTCAACTGTTCTGGAAAGGCTGTCCACAAGGTTTAGGAGTGTGTCTATGGGAATGTTTGACCAGTCTTCCAGAAGCGCATTTGTGAGGTCAGGTACTGATGTTGGACAAGAAGGCCTGGCTCGCAGTCTCCACTCTAATTCATCATCCCAAAGGTGTTTTATCGGGTTGAGGTCAGTCAAGTTCCTCCACCCCAAACTCGCTCATCCATGTCTTTATGGACCTTGCTTTGTGCACTGGTGCTCAGTCATGTTGAAACAGAAAGGGGCCATCCCCAAACTGTTCCCACAAAGTTGGGAGCATGAAATTGTCCAAAATGTCTTGGTATGCTGATGCCTTAAGAGTTACCTTCACTGGAACTAAGGGGCCAAGCTCAACCCCTGAAAAACAACCCCACACCATAATCCCCCCTCCACCAAACTTTACACTTGGCACAATGCAGTCAGGCAAATACCGTTCTCCTGGCAACCGCCAAAACCAGACACGTTCATCAGTTTGACCAGACAGAGAAGCATGATTCGTCACTCCAGAGAACACGTCTCCACTTCTCTAGAGTCCAGTGGTGGCGTGCTTTACGCCACTGCATTCGACGCTTTGCATTGCACTTGGTGATGTAAGGCTTGGATGTAGCTGCTCGGCCATGGAAACCCATTCCATGAAGCTCTCTACGCACTGTTGTTGTGCCAATCTGAAGGCCACATGAAGTTTGAACGTCTGTAGCTATTGACTCTGCAGACAGTTGGTGACTACTGCGCACTGTGCGCTTCAGAATGCGCTGACTTTGTTGTGCCAATCTGAAGGCCACATGAAGTTTGAACGTCTGTAGCTATTGACTCTGCAGACAGTTGGTGACTACTGCGCACTGTGCGCTTCAGAATGCGCTGACTCCGCTCTGTTATTTTACGTGGCCTGCCACTTTGTGGCTAAGTTGCTGTTGTTCCTAGTTGCTTCCGCTTTGTTATAATACCACTAACAGTTGACCGTGGAATATTTAGTAGCAAGGAAATGTTATGAGTGGACTTATTGCGCAGGTGGCAACCTATCACGGTACCACGCTTGAATTCAGTGAGCTCCTGAGAGTGACCCATTCTCTCAGAAATGTTTGTAGAAGCAGTCTGCATGCCCTAGGGCAGGTTCACACCATTTTCTGGACCAGATCTGGAACTGAGTTTTTGACAAGTATTTGACACATCCAATTTCAGGTCTTGCTGGGGGACCTCTGCAAGACCTACAGATAGCCAGGAAAAGAGCAGCACAATGCTTGCACATAAGTTACATGAACTTACCACAGTGGTTCTTTTCAGAGCTGCTCAAATGATCACAGCCAGGGACAACCTGGGCACCAATGCCTCTCCACTTGTCCATCTTCCTATTATTGTTCTTATATTGGCCATACCTTGGATCATACAGCTCTGGGCAGGCTTCCACAAGTTCTACAAAGAATTCAGTGTCCATTTCAGCCATCATGGTTCCTATCTTCAAAAATCTCTCTCCACAGAAGCAGGAAGTCCTGGGGTGATGAGATTATCCAAACCAGCAAAAAAAAAAAAAATTCCCCGTTGAGTTGCAGTGCGTTTTTGACGCGTTTGTGCGCGTTTCGGTGTGTTCCAGACCAGAAAGTTGTGACACACAGTATTTTTCTGTTCTGGTCTGGAACTGACTGCAATGGCGTGAACTGAGGCCAAGAAGAGCTTAGGGAAACATTGGGATGCATTTTAGGTCCAGAAACAATCTGGTCTGGTCTGGAGGTGATCTGGAGGCGGTGTGAATGGGCCCTAAGTGCTTGATTTTATACACCTATGACCATGGAGGTGATTGCAACAACTGAATCCAATAATTTGGAGGGGTGTCCCTATACTTTTGGCAATATAGTGTATATTTTTTAGGTGTGGCTGGACTGGATTTAACTAATTGTGATACCATTTCACTTAGGCATTTCTGAAATCCACATACATTTGTGAACTGTATGTAGTGGCTTGGAGAACTTTATTATAGAACCACAAAAAAAAAAAATTCCCATTTGCACTAAAGTTGGCCTTAAAAGCAAACCTGTTATGTCTTAAGTATTGATGCTAAGAAAATAAATACAGGCACACATTATTGCCTATAATTGTTTTCTTTTATATATCTTTTACATGTCATAAGTCACAGAAGCCCCCTAACCCTGGATACTTAGTATGTGAATATCAACTTACAGCTCCAAGTCAGAGGACTCCATCACTTTGAGAGGAATTAGGTGAAGGCATGGCAGATGTCTGACTTTGGAGGTGGTAGTGAACATTTGCATACTGAGTGGTAATATAAAGAAAAACATGGGAAGGTTTGCTTTTCATTCCTTTTGTCAGAAGTCAATTATTTTAACTATGATAATGGTAAACAAGTACTGAGATGATAATGCTTGCACTTACTAGTAGTATCACTTCCAATTGCCGAGCACTGTACCGTTTTACTGGAATTCATACAGGTCTTCCAGATGTCAACATAAAAGTTATTTCCAACCCACCAAGCCTGTGAATATAAAAGTAGACATAATACAGTTTAAAACAAAATATTTCCTTTTAAATGTAGAGTATAATATTGTTTGTGTGCAATTTGGTGACATATACATGTGTGTTTCTTCCAGAGAAAGGTGAATATGTCATATCAGCTGTACCCTGACAATTTTCTTACCTTGCCTAGTGGATGTTCAACTATATCCTCTTCAAGTATATACAGTGAGGAAAATAATTATTTGATCCCCTGCAGATTTTGTACATTTGCCCACTTACAAATAAATGAAAGGTCTATAATTTTTATCATAGGTATTTTAAATGATAGAGACAGAATAATAACCAAAAATCCAGAAAAAACACATTATACAAATGTTATACATTGAGTTGCAGTTCAGTGAGTAAAATAAGTATTTGATCCCCTACCAACCAACAATAATTCTGGCTCCCACAGGCTGGCTATGTGGTACACAGATTAGTCCTGTCAATTTAAGAAGGTACTCCTAACAACAACTCGTTATGTATATAAAAGACACTTGTCCACAGAATCTCTTTCTTCCATTCAAACTTCACCATCATGGGCAAGACCAAAAAGCTGTCAAAGGACGTTAGGGACAAGATTGTAGACCTGCATAAGGCTGGAATGGGCTACAAGACTATCAGCAAGAAGATTGGTGAGAAGGAAACAACTGTTGGAGCAATTATTCGCAAATGGAAGGAATACAAAATAAGCATCAATCGCCCCCAGGCTGGAGCTCCATGCAAGATTTCGCCTCATAGGGTAAGGATGATCATGAGAAAAGTGAGGGATCGGCCCAGAACTACACGGGAAGAGCTTGTGAATGATCTCAAGGCAGTTGGGACCACAGTCCCCAAACAAACCACTGGTAACGCAATACACCGCCATGGATTGAAATCCTGCAGCGCCCGCAAGGTCCCCATCCTCAAGAAGGCACATGTACATGCCCGTCTGAAGTTTGCCAATGAACATCTAAATGATTCAGAGAAGGATTGATATATAGACAAATGTATGAGTTGCCTCGATATGCTCAATCTGAGGACACCTCTCCCCTAAATAGATATAGAACCCAAGAAACAATAAGGTATCATGACCATTTCATAGATAAAATCAAATAACATAATTTATTTAAACATATAAATACATTGATGAGATAAAAAATTGTCCAAGACAAAATTTCCCCAAATTTGTGTTGGATGTGGCACCAATGATATACAGAATTCCACAAAGATCATTAGTCACATGTCCAAAATACTTCGAAAAAACAATATTGATACCAAAAACTGTATTCTTTCTGGATAACTTGCGTATTCCTTAGTGGTTCCGGTACCGACGCGTTTCGCTCTTAGCTTCTTCAGGGGACCATGGGGAACTAGCTTAGTAATAATAATTATATACAAGTCATAGGGCATTATTATGGCAGTTATCCCATCGAAAACGAGGCAACACAACAGGTTAGTACCCGATACTTACCAAACACCAAGTGCTTGGCAAAGACTCTAGGACAAGGAGAAAATCAAAGGCCACCGATAGCCTCCCAACAGACTCCCATCCAATACCCCACCGGGGGCACCGGAGCCTCAGCTAGGAAGGAAATGGGAGACAGACGGAGTGGACTATGTTCACTTTTGCTGTCACTGGTCCTATATATGCCACCACAAATGGGGAGTTGTTATAATGCATAAATGTCCTTTCAAATACCTGTAAAAATTTGATACAGACCAAAATTGAGCTCTTTGGCATTAACTCGACTCGCCGTGTTTGGAGGAAGAAAAATGCTGACTATGACCCGAAGAACACCACCCCTACAGTCTAGGCAAACAATATGCTTTGGGGCGGTTTCTCTGCTAAAGCTACAAGCCGACTTTACCACATTGAGGGGCCAATGGACGGGGCCATGTATTGTAAAATCTTGGATGAGAACCTCCTTCCCTCAGCCAGAACACTAAAGATGGTTCGTGGATGGGTCTTTCAGCATGACAATGACCCAAAACATACCACCAATGCAACTAAGCAGTGGCTCAAGAAGAAGCACATTAAGACCATGGAATGGCCTAGCCAGTCTCCAGACCTTAAAACTATAGAACATTTATGGAGGGTAACCTGTGTCCTGTACTGTACTCTAAAAAAGTATGCTATTTACTTATTCATACAGTACAGGACACAAGATCAGTCCCAACTGTGGGGTTGGCCACATAGCAAATGAAGTTAACAGGGCCATGTAACAATGGGTAAACAGAGTGGATTAGGCTCAAAGAGCAGCTTGAAGCACCTTACACCTGAAACTGGCATCAGAAGAGGCTTGAGCATCTACCTGGTAAAACCTCACAAACTTGTAAACAGCAGACCAAGAAGCAGGGAGCCTTCTGCAGGAAATCCTCAGAAAGAACAAATAGGGAATTGCCAAAAAGAGGCAGTAGCTAAACTCTCACCTCCTGAACCAAGTCCAGACAGTGCAGAGAGATTTCCTTGGAATGCTAGGGAGCAAGGCACAAGGATGATCGGACAATATCCTGAATAAGATGGAAAGAGGAGACCATGTTAAGGAAACAGGAGGCCATAGGTCTTAGGACATCCTTATCCCTGTGCAACACCAGAAAGGGTTCCTTACAGGATATGGCAGCCAACGCAGAGACTCACCTGAGACCATAGCGACCCTCCTGGTAAGATCAGCCTGATGGGTTCAAACAACAGCATCTGCAAAGCTGACAGGTTCCATGGTGGGGAGTGTACAGGAGGAGCAATTTAAACAACACCCTGCACAAAAGCCATCACTAAAATGTGAGAGGCACAAGGTCCTTGAAACAGAATAGTAAAGGCTGAGATTTTTCCCTCGATGGTGCTCAAGGCCAAATGCTGATCACATCTAGACATCAAGAAAGAATTTGTCCCATGGAGTACTTCCTGGGGTGGAATTTCCACTCCTCGTGCCATGCAAAAAAAAAGCCTTCCAGCGGCAATGGTAGACTTAGGGGGTTATTCACGAAGCCGTCGGAGGCAGCCGAGTGAATAACCCAGCCGAAGTGAAGTGAGCCGAACTACGTTCGGCTATTCACTTCTGGCTTGTACGGCTGATATCAGCCGTACATCGGCTGATATCAACCGTACATCGGCTGTGAACAGCCATACATTGGCTACTTTCGGCTGCACTTCAGTGTGAAGTGCAGCCGAACATGTTCGCCCCGCTTCGGCTGTCGCTTCGGCTCAGTCGAGCCAAAGCATATGCCTTCGGCTCGGCTGAGCCGCTCAGCCGCTGTACTGAACTGAAGAGCTCCTTGGGCGGAGAGAGACGAAGAATCAGCCGGAGCTATGGCTGGATCCTTCGGGTCCTACGTGAATAACCTCCTTAGTGATTTCATCTTAAAGGGGCCAAAAGGATAACTGCACTTTGCTTTAAAGTTTAACTGGCTTTATAATGCACTCACCAGACTCTACTTCCTACCGCCACATCATTGGACACTATTGAGTAGTCTTAGAATCTACTTTTATCCACATTCAATTTGTTCTGTAATAATATTAAACGATAGGATCGGTGGAGGAATAGCAACTCCTGGTGCGTCACACTAGATGAAGTCCAAATATGAAGGAAAAGTGACCTATCTAAGTGAGCCTTCTGTTACTAGTCTGCAAGAAGACGGGACCAGGCTCCATCAAGGACTGTAAACTTAGCTTTTAGTATATGCTTTTGTCATTAGTTAACATGGAATCATATGCATGTAGCCTTTAGAAGAAAAAAAAAGGTGAAAGAGGCCATGCATACCTAAATAACATTGTATTGTATAATAGGATCTATAAATCAGGCATTATACTACACTTTACATTAACAATATGATTTTCTAAATTAAGATTTGAAGCAAGAAGAGCAATTATAACATTCATAGCAGCAATATATACTATGCAACAGCACAAGGACTTACATTGTCAATTGTAGAAATGAACAGCAATGCTATAGAGGTTATGTGAAAGATGATAATAAAAGCGAGGACAACCAACATTTTCAGAATATTCTTCTAGCAGACCAAAGAGAATCCTGCAAAAAAATGAAAAGACAATAATTAGTATTATGAAGTAAATATAAGCAGGCACTGGGTAAACAGTCCAACCAACATGTTTCGATGCCACAGGACAGTCTACCTAGATCTAGAGCTAGTTAAAGCACCAACATGCTTCTATATTTTTCTAGGACTGCAGTTGTAAAATCAAAGTTCCCCAACGTACTCACGTGCTGTGGCAATTAAGATTGAGCGCCTAACACTACCCACTGAATTTTTTTATGATGAAATACAAAACAGGAAAACAGCAGAAACAGCCAAGGTCTGCTGCACAAAAATCTCACCACTAGAGTCTCCAAAAAGAACAACAACCCAACATGAGTTAACCAATCAGCAATCTTAAAAGAATAAAACAATTTCCATCAGATTGACTCTTTACTACACGTAAAAAGGGTGACCTCATTTAACATGACTTTGAGTTTAACATCCAGCTGAAAAACCAATTTGGTTATTAATATTACTGTTTTTTGGGCTGGGATTTATTGTTAAAAGGACCAGATCTGCATGCAAGCCACTTAGCAATGACATTGAAAATAGGCCCATGAGGTAGTACCCATCTGTCTTGCCAAAAATGTATGAGCTGTGACTACCTAGATCTGTCAACATTCTCCTGTTGTACTTGTACAGTAACAACTTGTAAGACTTGCATGCATTCCCTATTCAATGGTACGCGTCAGGGGTGCCCGCTGTCCCCCCTCTTGTTTGTGCTGACCCTGGAGCCCCTCCTGTGTCGTATTCGGAATAACCCAAATTTTCCTGGACTCAAGGTGGGAGGGTCGGTCCATAAGGTGGCGGGATACGCGGATGACCTACTTTTTTTTGTGACGAGCCCAGCTACATCCCTACCAAACCTTCTTGCGGAATTAGCACACTACAAATCCCTGTCCAATTTCAAGGTAAATTTGCAGATGTCAGAGGCCTTGAACCTCAATGTGCCCCAGGCAACCATAACAGCCTTCTCCTCGTACTTCCCATTCAAATGGGCCCCACATAGAATTAAATACCTGGGGATATTCCTGACACCTTCCATCTGGGAGGTTTTCTCGGCTAACTTTCCGCCATTCCTTGCCCAGATAAAACTTGACTTACAGATGTGGAGGAAAAACATGTTCACTTGGGTGGCCGGAATAGCATTCTCAAAATGAATGTCCTGCCGCGCCTGCTCTACCTCCTTCAGACTTTGCCGGTACACAATCCGACTTGCTTTCTGAGAAAGGTGAGAGTGGAATTTGGCAAGTTCCTCTGGGCACAGAAGGGCCACCGTCTTAGCCAACTGCTCATGTCTAGACCCAAGCACAAAGGGGGTATTGGATTCCCGGATCCCTTGTGCTATCACAAGGCGGTACATATGGCTAGGATACTAGATTGGAGCCAGGGGGGAGAGGAAAAACGGTGGATCCCAATGGAGCAGTCCTGTACCACAGTTCCTCTGGGGGGCCTACCCTGGACAGACAGGAAGCATACAAGCCACCTTCGGACTCATCCACTCATTGGCCCTACGTTGGCCATGTGTAAAGCAGATAAGACTGGCTGTAGAGCTGATCGGTATCCTTCCCTGATGACCCCAGTGCTGGGGAACCCAGACCTGCCCATCTCACCCTATGACAGGGAGACTAGCCGAGTTATAAAGTCGGGCAGCTTCAGGATCTACCACTTCTGTGCCGGTTCAGGCCTATTACCCATTAAGGATATTCAAGCATGCTCCGACCCTCCCATGACCTTCTGGAAAGCACTCCAGGTGCGTCATTTCCTCAACCGATTGGTTATAAATCCACGGGAGATGCCTCCCCTGACCCCCTTCGAGGAAATATGTTTAAGGGAGGGACCCACCCGTCATGGCCTGTCAGAAGCATACAAGCTGTTGGGAGATACGCCTAATCTACCCCTCCCGGGATATATATCTCAAAATGGGAACGAGATTTGGGAATCACCTTCACTCCGCCCCAAGTTAATAGGATATTTCAGATGACACATAAGGCCTCTATATCCAGCAGTATCCAGGAAACGGGGTTCAAAATTCTCTCCAGATGGTACAGGGTCCCGACAACCTTACATAGAATGTTCCCACAGTGCTCACCACTCTGCTGGCGTTGCCAGACACAGGAAGGTACGATACTACATGTGTTCTGGTCCTGCCCTCTGCTCAGGTATTTCTGGGATAAGGTGGCAGAGGTCTGCACCACGTTGACAGGGGTTGTTTTGGGGTCCGATCCAGCTGAATATCTCCTGCACCTGGCACCCATGCCCTTACGCCGATATAGGAGGTCCCTCTTAGTACACTTACTTAGTGCGGCGAAGGCGTGTATCCCCCTTTACTGGAAACGCTTTGTTGTGGCTGGCGAAGGTAGGAGAGATCTACAGAATGGAGGTGTTTTGTTATAAATTGCATAAAACTATAAATAAAGAATTTATTAAAAAAAAAAAGAATTGCATGCAATTGCTTATCCTTAGGTATGTAGCAGCAAGGGATGCACCGATGCTGATACCAGTATCGGGATCGGTGCCGATAACGAGTATTTGGGTGCGTACTCTTACTCGCCCAAATGCTTCGATACCTTCCCCAATACCAGTAGATTTCCTCTGACCGGCAGTGCTGTAGGGGAACATGGAGCCGGCTTCCAAAGGCAATCAGAAAGGCGGGTAGCGAGTAATGACCACTCGCTGGGCCGGGAAGCTGATTGGCTGGGAAGTTGGCTTCCTGGCTAATCAGCATCGAGCTGACCGAACAGCCAGCTCGATGCTGATTGGCTGAGAAGCCGGTTTCCCGGCCAAACAACATGTAGCTGGCTTCCCGGGCAATCAGGAAGCCGAGAGGCATGTCATTACTCGCCGCCCAGCTTCCTAATTGCCCGGGAAGCTGGCTCCATGCCAGTGGAAGCACCGGTATTGGTACTCGCACTCGATACCATAAAACTAGTATCGGTGCATCCCCAGTAGCAGATAACACAGTCAAATCTCTGGAGCTTGTTCTAGGCTGTCCTCTGCATAAATATGGTGAAATCATAGAAAGTGGACTGAAAAGAAGGGATACTAGTATCGGTATCGGGGCCGATACCAGGCATTTTCACAAGTACTTGTAAAAAAGCCCAGATTCTTAAGGCCGATACCGGCCCTTGAAATTTTTAAACCACAGCGGCTGCTGAGTTCCTGCACTTGTGGGGACCTCAGCAGCCTGCTGGGGACCTGGCAGTAGCTGTTCCTGGCAGTGACTGTACATTTCTTTACCTCCTGCTCCTCCTTCCTGGCACAGCCATGGACAGCCCCAGACACTGGCACCCGTCCGATCAACTGAGAGCCCTGCAGAGATCCAAATGCCGCCCAGTTGAGATTGCAGCCTTCTGCTCTGGTGTATGCAGGGGCGTATCTGCCGCTAGGCAAACAAGGCGTTTGCCTGGAGCGGCAGATTCGCTGAGGGCGGCGTTGCTGGCGGCGCTATGTATTCTGCTGCTGCGGGCTCTGTTGTGTAGCTGTTGTGTGATTTATTGTGCTGCTGTAATGCAATCTATTGTGCTGCTCCAGTGAAATCTATTGTACTGCTATGTTGTGATCTATTGTGCTGCTGTGTTGTGATCTATTGTGCTGCTGTGTTGTGATCTATTGTGCTGCTGTGTTGTGATCTATTGTGCTGCTGTAGTGTAATCTATGGTGCTGCTGTGTTGTAATCTACTGTGCTGCTGTGTTGTGATCTATTGTGCTGCTGTGTTGTGATCTATTGTGCTGCTGTAGTGGAATATATTGTGCTGCTGTGTTGTGATCTATTGTGCTGCTGTGGGATCTTTGGCTGGTGTGGTGGGATCTATTGTGCTGTTGTTGTGGGATCTATTGTGCTGCTGTGGTGGGATGGCTTATTGTCCTCTGCTGGGATGTATTGTGCTCTGCGGACATGTATGGTGCTCTGCGGGCATGTATGGTGCTCTCCGGACATGTATGGTGCTCTGCGGACATGTATGGTGCTCTGCGGACATGTATGGTGCTCTGGGGACACATATGGTGCTCTGTGGACATCTGTATTTTGCTTTGGGGAAATTTGTATTTAGCCCTGGTGAGAAACTGCCCTAAAATCATTAGTCTGTGTTGTTTTAGAAAACATTTTCACATGTCCCTTTAAGAAAAAGTTTCGGTAATTGGTATCGGCAAATACCTGAGCACAAGTACTCGTACTTGGTCTTAAAAAAGTGGTATTGGGACATCCCTACTTAAAAGCATTCCATGTTCTAATATGAAACCATTTACTATACATTGGCTTCTCTGTTTTTAATAGTCATCCCAAAAGCTTGCATCTTTATTAACTTATGTTAACCAATTAAGGGTATCATTTAAACGGTTATTTACAAAAAGGTGACAAGTTTGGAGAAGGCAGGAGAAGTGAACAATCTAGGACAACATAGCTGAATCAGAAAGTGAGCTGAATTGGAGAATTTTTCCAACTCAGCTATTTTGGCCTAGATTGTTCACTTTTCCTGCCTTCCCTAAACTCTTCACCATTTAGTGAATAGCCTTGTCAAACTCCAAACTTTCTGTAATAGTAATTATAAATAGTGACATTAGGTGGCAGCAAAGTGCTATCATTCTCAGCACAATAATGAATATCTTAAACTTGCTTGCTCTACCCAGTGACAGAAATACTAGTTTTATTTTCTTTGGGTTTTATTTAATATGCTTAAAGCCTGTTTCCAATATGAATTAAAAAAGGGAGTGCGGGTATTTAAAAAGTAAACATGCTGGCTGCAATACTAACCTACTCTTCTGCACTGTTCCCCACAGAGTCACCACTCTGTGGCCCAGCACCAGTCCTTTTCCTCCTACTTTTTGTGAGTGCAGGACATCATGAACGCTCTTCCAGGGAAACTGCACTTTCAGCATGTCAGTGGCATCACTGAGGACTGCCCAGTGCTGAGGCTAACAACAATAGCATTTCCAGTCAAAGGATATCTAAAAAAAGGTGAGGAAATTAAAGTGACACTAAACTCAGGTGTTAAATCTTAAAAATGCATTCAATTTCTATACTATTAACAAAAATGTAACTTATTTGTGTATCACTCAGCTATAGATCCTCAAATCAACTCTGAATTCGTTCGGGCACTGTCTTTCCTTCTGGGGGGTGGCTACTTTTGTTCCCCATAGTCCCTCTGTGTTGTAAAGTAACCACCGCTCCAAGCTCACTCCCATGATGCACTACAATGGCATGTTTAATTTACTAATTTGTATTGAAATTATAGTCTATCACGGGAGTGGATTTGGAGTGGTGACTACTTTACAACACACACAGGGACCATGGGAAACAAAAACAAAAATAGCCACCCACCAGAAGGAAGGCCAGTGTCAATACGAATTCAGAGATGATACACAAATAAGCTACATTTTTGTTAATGTTTAAGTACTTGAATGCATTTTTTAGATTTAACTCCTGAGTTTAGTGTCACTTTTGACACTAAACTGTTGCAATTGCTAAACTGGTTTGTCTTCATGATCTTGACTTCACAATTTAATGAAAAAGGGACCATTTAGTAGTAAGCAGGGTGCAATTTATTTCATTCCAATCTTCGCAGGGTGCATATTTGTTCCAGGTCATTTACTTACTAGATTGTAAAGGAATAGGATGACAGCCCCAGAATCTGCACCTTTTAAAGCCAATTTCACAATGGCACCTGCCATATTCCTGCACCACAAGAATGAAGAAGCTCTTTAGCATTATTAATACCTTATAAAGATTTTAGTTAAGTTCACTTTAAACTATATTCTAGACTCCCCGGGACCCTCCTAACCCCAGAGCACTGTTTTATGCAAATTATCTAGGCTAACTGTGTTTATCTCTGAAATGTTGGCCCACCCGCAAGGCAACCTAGGGAGGCTCCAAGAGCCCTGCTGGCGTCCGGGGGCCCCAGTACCAGACTCCACACCTGCTCTCTTGAAGAACACTGCTGACCACAGACTGCTGTAGATTTGGCAGACTGCTGTAAAAGGTAAGTATTCTACTACAAAGGGCCACTCAAAAAGCCAGCTGAGCCATTAGGTTTAAAAATCAAGTAGATATATTTTACTTTCTAAATGTTTATATCACATAAATCTGTATTTTTTATAAATTTCAAATTCAAGTATAGAATAGGGCTAAATTAACTGATGGCATTTAGGGATGTATAGTTGAGGATCTCACAGAAGAATCACAAAAAAACCTGATGCATAGTTTAAGAACATGGGCTACCCTGAGAATAGATAGGTAAACCATAGACTGCAGCTAGTTATCTAGTATATGCAAACCTGCTCCTGGGAAATTATTCTGAAGTGAACAGGCCACTGACCCAACATTGTAGCACATCAAAATTTGTGTTTCTCATAAAAGTTGACAACTTTTTCAATAATCGATTATAATCGATTATGTCGATTAGTTGTTGCAGCCCTACACACTTTATTTTCAAAGTCCGTCTGTTTACATCCTGAGTTAGCTATACACCATCCTTCTATACAATCTGCATTTCTGTGGAACATTACTTGTGAACATCAATTCAATTTATTTAATGTTTTAAACAGCCTCTCCTAATTCCAATGCAATAAAAAACACACATAAGTTATATAATTTTAATTTATGTAATATGCAAGTAGAGTAAATAACATTATGGATCAACTTAGAAACCAATACAGGCATCACTATTTCTGTTTTATCTTTTTTTCTGTTTCAAGTAGTATTTTAATTAAGTCAATCAGGTTGGTAACATTTGTAGAAACACTTATTTAAAAGCACTTTTACCAAGATTTCCTACTTGATGGAACTTTATTATGAGCTAATGTTTATATGAATCACTTTCAAAAGTGAAATCTAGTAGCATAAAAATAAATGCAGGTTAGAGAGTTACTTACACAATGTGCAATTGCTTAGACTAAGCCCTGGTTCACACCTAGGTGTTTTTGAGCAGTTCGAAAAGGGCTTTTAACTGCCCAACACAAGAAATCCCATGATTTTCAATAGCCCTGGTTCACACCTGAGCATAAAAACGCCTAGACGCCTGAAAAGATACAGGAGCTTCTTTGGGCAGCTAAAAGCACTTTTCCTCCCCATAGACTTCATTAGAAATGGCCAAAACGTGCAACAGAAGCAGGTTGCACATTTTCGTGAGCGTTTTTGCGCGTCTATACACGTGTTCGTCCATTGCCCACAATGGTTTATGAGCTGCTAACCAAAACGCGTGTCTTCATGAACGCGCGTTAAAATGTGCATACAAATGTGCATAACCGCATGCTGCTAACGCACAAAAACGGTGCCGCCTAGGTGTGAACCAGGGCTAAGGGTCAGTGTTTCTATTCAAGTCAGAACTGCTTCTAGCCCATAAAAGGTCTGTGGGAATGCAGAAGCCTCTTAACGCAGGTCAAATCAAGGTCAGGGGGAAGTCAACTGCAGGTCAAATGCATCTGCAATGAATTCTGAATGATCTCATGATCTCCGATGCATCACAAAACCGATGTCAAAAGCACCCTGCATTTGCAGCCCACGTCTCATCCACACTTGCATTGTTTTCTACACCCACTGTTACTAAAGAAAGCCCAGAAAATACTGCATTCAGTGTGAAATGAAGGAATATCACTGTGTCAGATGCTGGTGTGTGAGTTTTAAACCTAAAGGTACCTAAAGTCCCACTGTGCCCAACACCAAACACTGCTGATCTGCAATGGCCCAAAAAAATGTCTAAGCACCTTTCTAAGGACCAATTCACAGCACCTCCAGATCACCTCCAGACCAGATCAGATTGTTTCTGGACCTAAAATGCATCCCAATGTTTCCCTATGCTCCCCTTGGCAAAAACGCACTGCAACGCCCCTGGACTTCCTGCTTCTGTGGAGAGAGAGATTTGTGAAGATAGGAACCATGATGGCTGAAGTGGACACTGAATGCTTTGTAGAACTTGTGGAAGCCTGCCCAGAGCTGTATGATCCAAAGTATGGCCAATATAAGAACAATAATATGAAGATGGACAAGTGGAGAGGCTTTGCTGCCCCGGTTGTCCCTGGCTATGATCATTTGAGCAGCTCTGAAAAGAACAACTGTGGTGAGTTGATGTCTCTTATGTGCATGCATTGTGTTGCTCTTTTCCTGGCTATCTGTTGGTCTTGCAGAGGTCCCCCAGCAAGACCTAAAATTGAATGCGTCAAAAACGTGGCAAAACATAACGCAGTGCATTCCAGACTCCCAATATAATATAGCATAATTTCTGGCCTCTGTTCCCACCAGCGCAGTCCATTTCATACCAGACCAGAAAAATACTGCATGTCTCATTTTGTCTGGTCTGGAATGCACTGGAACACATAGAAAATGCATGGATGCATGGAACGCACTGGAATTCACCTGTAGGACCATTTTAAGCTTTACAAAAATGTTAAACTTACAAACGCGGCAAAATTGCGATAAAAACGCGGCACAAACGCAATGCACTGCGTTCCAGATCTGGTCCGGAAAATGTACCCAACCTAAATAAGAAGCTTGGAACATTTCAAGATCATTCAGTTACAGTCCACATAACAATGACGCACATAAGATTATTCACCATTAAAAAGACAAGCAAAATATGCAAACTTCATAAATTAGATAAGATTTACAAAGGCTACAAGCTAGTCACAGACGTTAGGGCTTGTTCACACCAAATCCAGACCAGATCTGCATGAGTTTCTGCACATGCAGTGTACTGTTTATTGCCGCGTTCCGTTTAAAAAGAAAAAAATAGTTTTTAGCCTAAAATGGGTTTCAGTGTGTTCCAGGGTGTTTACATGCTTTTTTTTTATGTGTTTGCATGTGTTTTGCATGTGTTTTGGTGCGTTCCAGAGCAGAAAATATATAGGGCATGCTGCAGTTTTTCTACATGCTCTGGAACTGAACGCTGTTGTGTGAACTAGAGCCCAAAATACCATTGGATGCATTTTTGATGCGTCCGGTAACTGCTCTGCTCTGCACTTAGTGTGAACAAGCCCTTAGGGCCGGTTCACACCACAAACTCCGCTTTCCAGTGCGTTCGGCCTCAGGAATGCACTGGAACGCAAGCCAGCGGCAGGAGGGGGCGTGGCGTTGCATTGAAGTCAATGGCACCACAGTGCAATCACCTGCACCCGGAACACAGGCACATTAGTGCTTGCGTTCTGGTCCAATGTGTTCTGCAAAAATAGTGCTTGCAGTATTTTTGCAGAACGCACTGGACCAGAACGCAGGCACTAATGTGCCTGCGTTCTGGGTGAGGGCGACCGCACTGTGTGTGGGGACATGGCTGCGGTGCTATTGATTACAATGCACCACCACGCCTCCTCCCGCCCCTGAACGCAGGGAGTCGGCTGGCTTGGTTTCCAGTGCTATCCAGAGGCTCAACGCAGTGGAATGTGGAATTTGTGGTGTTAACTGGCCATCTCAGGCGTCTTGCCGACGGGAGATACTCCAGATTCTTATGGTCTGTGTATATTAAAACCGGGTGGGCGGTCCCCTCCAACAGGTATCGCCATTCTTCAAGAGCCAGTTTAATGGCCAAAAGTTCCCGATCTCCGACATCATAGTTCTTCTCGGCCACGTTTAGTTTCCTTAAAAAGTATGCGACTGGGTGCAGAAGGCTCTTAAGGCCCTAGCGTTGGGATAGGACAGCCCCCACGGCGGCTTCCGAGGCGTCCACTTTCAGGATATATGGCAGTGCTGGGTCAGGATGTCTCAAGACCGGGGCGGACGTGAACTGTTGCTTGAGCTGTTCGAAAGCGATCTGGGCATCCTGGGGCCATTGGAAATGACTCACTTTCTTGGTTAACTGCGTAATGTGCAGAATGACCTTGGAGAAGTCCCGAATAAATCTCCGGTAAAAGTTGGCAAAGCCAATGAAGCGCTGCACGCCCTTCCGGTCCGTGGGTGGAGGCCAGTCCAGGATGGTGGATATCTTCTGGGGGTCCATGGAGATGCCACTGGCTGAGATAACCAGCCCTAAAAACTGGATCGAAGAACATTCGAACATTCGCACTTCTCGGCTTTGACATATAATTCATGCTGTCGGAGACAACCGAGGACTTGTTCCACGTGGTGGCGATGGAGGTTCAGGGACGTTGAAAAAATGAGAATGTCATCCAGGTAGACTATGACGAAGAGATCCAGAACGTCTTGGAAGACATCGTTCACCAGGTGTTGGAAGGTGGCCGGGGCATTGCCTAGCCCAAAGGGCATGACGAGGTACTCGCAATGCCCGAATCGAGTATGGAAAGGCCGTCTTCCACTCGTCTCCCTCCCGAATCGGAACAAGATTGTAGGCACCCCGCAGATCGAGTTTGGTGAACATCGTTGCGGAACGGAGTCGCTGGAACAGCTCCGGAATTAATGGAAGGGGGTAGCGGTTTTTAATGGTGATGTTGTTCAGTTCCCGGTAGTCCACGCAGGGACGCAGGGTGTGATCCTTCTTCTCTACAAAGAAGATTCTGGCTCTGGCCGGGGACGTGGAGGGGCGAATAAAGCCTTTCTCTAGGTTGTCCTCAATGTACTCCCTGAGAGTGTCCAGCTCTGGCTCCGAGAGGGGAAAGATGCGCCCGAAGGGGATCGCCGCGCCTGGTAGCAGGTCAATGGGGCAGTCACAGGCCCGGTGTGGTGGAAGCGTATCTGCCTTCTGTTTGTCAAAGACATCAAGGAAGTCATGTTAGACACGGGGAACCCCCTGACGTAGTTCGGGATCCGGAGCTGGCTGGCAGAGAGACAGGCCCCGGGGCCCCTCTGAATGATTACAGTACTGTTTACAGTAGGCCGAAGTAAAGGAGACAGTTACGGAATCCCAATTGATGTGTGGGTTATGAGCCTGGAGCCATGGTATTCCCAGGATGATTGGAGACAAAGGCGATGAGATGACATCTAGATGGAGGAGTTCGTGATGTCCGGGAGAAATTGTAGTAGGAATGGGGATGGTTTCCTGGGTAACAGGTCCAGAACTTGGAGGACTGCCGTCTGCCAGGTGAACGATCCAGGAAGCAGCTGCATGCCCCAGAATCAAGGATGGCCTGGGTATAAAGAACTCTCCCTGGCAGCTTTAACGACACAGGAATGACAAGATGAGACGAGATCCGCATCACTCTAGGTTCAAGCATGGAATTGGCGCGTGGGCACTTACGGTTCTCCGCGGGACAGGTCCGTGCATAGTGTCCCGAGCCTCTGAGTACAGGCACAGATCCAGCTGGCCGGTGGTTGGACCCAAAAGTTGGCAGGGGTGTTGGGACCCGTGGCAGCATCCAGGTGGGTCGGGGCTGGCCAGCCCTCTCTGTCCTTCGTTCTCTCAGGCGTCGGTCGATTCGGATGGCAAGCAGGATGAGTTCGTCAAGAACATATGGCACTCCAACACGAGCCAATTCATCTTTCAGGGTCTCCGATAGTCCTAGGCGAAACTGGTGGCGGAGTGCTGCCTGGTTCCAATCGGTGTCCGAACCCCACCTCTTAAATGCTGCCACATAGTCTTCCACTGGCCGGCGACCCTGGCGAATCGAGACCAGAATGGTCTCGGCGGAGGAGGACCAATGAGGGTCGTCATACAGTAAGGCCATGGCATCCATGAACCCCTTGGATGATTCCAGGAGTGGGTCGGACAGTTCCAGGAGACGATGGGCCCAGGCTTGTGGTTCGTTCAGCAGGAGGGCGATGATAAATCCCACCTTGGTTTGTTCTGTAACGAAGGTGCGGGGCTGAAGTAAAAAATAGAGCTGGCATGCGTTCCCGAATGCCCGAAACTTGCTCCGATCGCCGGAAAACTTCTCCGGTGCCGGCACACAGGGTTCTGGAGGCGGAGTCATGGTGGCTGCGGCAGGTGGTACTGGAGATGCCTCGGCTGGAGCAACTGGGGGTGGGGTTGGTGCTGCTGGGGCAACCCGAGCCAGGGATTCCAGCCGGCCTTCTAGCTGAAAATAGCCCTCCTGGAGTCCCTGTACCGACTGGGTAAGGGAGGCAATTTGCTTGCAGAGTTCCTCCATGGAGGCCTCCTTTCGGGCCCACGGGATGGCTGAGTGATTCTGTTAGGTCCGCGGTGTGGGCCCGAGATGACGAGGAGGACCTCCCTTGCAACCCCGTCTGATGATCACTGGGGTTGGAGACAGGTTGCTCAGGCAAGGGGTGCACGGGTGCCGGATCAGGATACCAGGTACTGGCAGCAGGTGGTGGCTCAGAAGAGTAGGCAGCCATGCGGAGAGGGTACTGAAGACCAGTGGGAAAGTTAGAAGACAAGGCGGGTCGGTAATAGGCGGGCAACGAAGTACAATGCAGGATCCAATGGAGAGTCGAGGGGCAGGCCAGGTCGGTAATAGGCAGGCAGCGTAGTACAGAGGGATAATCCAGAAGGAGCATCAGGGAGAATGCCAGGTAACAGGATAACACAGGAGCAAGGATCAAGACGACTGGTGCAGGCTGATAATCACTCAGCAATGAATCCCAGTCATGTGGGGCTTTAAATAGGCTGAGGACGTTACACTACGCGTGCGCCGACGTGATGATGTCACCCGCGCACGCCAGTGCAACGACGTCACGCCGTATGGGGCGGATCCCGCCGGGTCACAGGGCGTCTGCGCGGCCTAGCGGTGCCGATGGAATGCCCCCGCCGTGTGCGTCCCCGCACAGCGACTTTAATCGGGACACGGCACGTCCCGCGGGACGGAACCCGATATGGCCGACGAGACACTCGGACCGGGACCCGACAAAGGCTTACTGTTAAAACCATGATATTGAAATATGTATGTGTGAACCTTATATGATGATTGGTTTTCTATATTTTAATCTATCCAAGTTTAGAGATCCAGTTTTGACTGGTGCTGCTGATATTTAGTTTACAATTGGTAATCAATCAGTAAGCTTGACAGGCAGACCTAAGTATAGTTGAAACAGTTGTTTGGAATGCTCATGGAAGACTTGGCCTTTTTGAAGAGTAAAACACATTACTCAGGAGATAGACTATGATGTCCAAAATGGGATACAAGGAGTTACTATGTTATTTTAAAGTAAAAGCATGAATAAAAGGATGGGGGATGATCCTTCAAGACACACACATTCACACTACAAATACACAGGCACACACCCACACAGCATCACACATACACACACGCACGCCCACACCCCCACACTCACATTGAATAGACACTTACAATACAGTATTGATGTTCATATATGAGTTAATATAGCTAACTATACCCACAGGCCTACAAGACAGCTTGCAAGGTAAAAGAAGAATACAACATTGGTGAGATGTACTAAGCACACTTGCAGGAATAGCTGATTTCATATATCCATTAATGCCAGTAGGTATTAAGATGACACATCATTAAGCACTGATGTATCCAAATAAAAACAAACATCAATAATGCCTGCATAATATATATGCAGATCCAGCCCATGCAATGAGTGTGTATCAATAGTTGGACAAAGCTGTTTAAGAAACCAAGAAAGAATGGTGTCTGTATATCTCAGTCATCTGAACCAGTGCTTCTTAAAGTGTGGGTTGCGACCCCATATGGGGTCCCGCAAGTGAACAGGGGGGTCACGATCCGAGTCCCCGGCCAGGACCGCCATCAGGGGGGTATGGCCAGTACTTGTGTGAGGGGACCAGGCGGCCTGGGCTCCAAGCTAGATTGTTTTATTTCAGTTTAATGTATAATTTGCAGTGTAGTGTAGGAAGGTTTTTTTTTTCACATCGCCGCTGACAGACGCTGGGGGGAGAGAGACGCTGACAGACGCTGGGGGGAGAGAGACGCTGACAGATGCTGGTGGGAGAGAGACGCTGACCGACGCTTAGGTGAGAGAGACACCGACTTACGCTAGGGGAGGGAGGAGACACCGACCGACGTTGTGGTCCCTTAAAAATTTCCTCGGCCAAAAAGGGGTCACGAGTGGAGAAAGTTTAAGAAGGCCTGATCTAAACTACAGGAAGACAAATTCAGTAGATGGTGAGCTATATACAGTATACATTCCTTGACCAGATCTTGTGTAAAGCTTGCATAGAACACTGGTCTACAAATTTTGGGAAATTATTGACCTCCGAGATAAAAAGTGTTAATTCTTACATATTTTGATTAGCTGAATTAGAAAACAGGTGATAAAGCTGCTGGTTGGCTAAAGTTTTAAAGATATTTCACAATAAAGATTTATACACGTATATTTGCCTACAAGGGAGGGAGGTGTCTGATGATCATGATGCCTCGTAACTTCTTGACAAAGTACGGTAGAACAATGAAAATGGTACCACATGGAAGTGTATAACTTTATCTTCGCTTTAAGACTAAAGATTCCTCGAAACTGTGTAAACAACGCAGATAATATCTACTACATTTGTGGGGAGGTTACATTTGCATCGCAAAAGTGCAGTATGACGGCAGTGGTAAAAAAGGCATACCACCTATATTTTGGATGCAAAATAGGGGATCAGGACAAGAGTTATGCTTGCATTACATGTGCAACTTATCTGCATCATTGGCCAAACAAGAAGAAAAAATCCATGCCTTTCGCAGTCCCAATGGCGTGGAACCCACCAATCATAGTAGCGACTACTATTTTTGCAAGGTTCCCCCAAGTGCAAAAGGGATCTCAAGAAAGAAGAAGTGTACCGTGGAATATCCAAACGTTCCATTCGCACTGCGTCCTGTACCCCATGGTGAGGACTTGCCTATTCCAAATCCACCAGAATCCTACTCTCTAGACTCAGATGATGATAAAGACGATGAGCAGGATGAAGCTGATCCTGGGCCATCGATGTCAGCAGACCCAAACTTTAGCCCACCGTATGCTCCTCCTGAACCACATCTAATTTCACAGAGTGAACTAAATGATCTGGTCAGGGATTTGGAATTCACTTCTCCTGCCTTCTCTAAACTCTTCACCCTTTAGTGAATAACCCTGTTAGTGAAGCCAAAATCAATGAAGGCGTGTTTGTCGGCCCACAGATTCGAGAACTTCTCCGAGATGACAAGTTTGATTATCTGTTGTGCGGCAAGGAAAGGAAGGCATGGGAAGCCTTCAAGTCTGTGGCAGCGGAGTTTCTAAGGAACAGCAAGACAGATGACTATGAAAAACACGTGGACATTTTGCTTAGGTCCTACAAAGCACTTGGTGCAAACATGTCACTGAAAATTCACTTCTTACACTCACATTTAGACTATTTCCCTTTGAACTGTGGGGCAGTGAGTGAGGAACATGGGGAGAGATTCCACCAGGATATTGCAGGCATAGAGAAAAGATACCAAGTGAAATGGAGTCCGTCAATGTTTGCCGATTACTGCTGGAATATCAGGGACCGGAGCACCTTCAGGTGGCACTATGGCGCTGGAACCAGATCCTGCAGTTCCAGTGCTCACCTGCAGGTGTCTCCAGTCAGTAGCTGTCAGGTACCAGACCACCTCTGGGTGGCACTGCGATGCTGGAACCTGCAGTTCCGATGCTCACCTGCGAGTGTCTCCCAGCAGTTAGTCACCACCTGGTGCTGGTCTGGGGAGGAATTTAGCCTCTCCTTGCAGTGAGGCCTGTGCTTCAGTATTGTTGCCATAGCCTGTATCCTGTTGCCTGTATGCTATTTCTGTTGCCTGTATTCTGTTCCTGCCTTGTAATCTGACTTGGACCTGACCCTTACCCCTGAGGTCTCTTGATCAGTGGCTCCCCCTTGTCCTGCTCTCCAGGGCTTGCCCTGTTGTCTCCAGGGTGTAATTGTTACTTGTATTTTTATATGTTAATTGCGGTTGTTGGTGGGGGTGCTTATGGTGGTGGTGTTTTTTGGAGTAGCTAATAAACTACAGTTCATAAGCATTGTTTGGTGTTGTCACATATTTGGTTCTCCTGTATAGATACCTGCATGGGGTGTGGGGACACCCGTGCCAGGTATCTTGACATGGAATCTCTCCAGGGAGGATCCTACTGCAGTTCACAAGAGAAAAGACAAAAAGTGCAATTTAGATATCGAATAAAGATGGAACCTTGTCATTTAATCTGATGTTAGAGCCTGTCAGTTTTTCATGCAAATAGCATGAAAATATTACATGAAAAACCAATAAATTAATGGAAAGTTATGTTATTGGTATCAATAAAAAGATACATTTATAATGATTGGTGTGGCACCATTCTCATTGCTATATCAGATTTTGCAGAAAACCTTATGGAGCATAATCACACATCCCCCTTGTAATTTTGAATAATTTTCTTTGCAATTTTGACCTGAAGCTGTATCTTGGAAACTGGATCCAATTAATACTGAGGACTTAATTTTCCTTTATTAGTGACCCAATTCTGGAAAAATTTAGCAAATTTTATTTCCGAGGCTTTCTCCTTGTAGACCAGGGGAACCAAAGCTGCAACACACAAAAACACACTGTGGGACCATTGTCAAAGTGACCATTGTCAAAAATCACTATTTGTCTTCACTAGACCGGGAAATAATGATTAACGATTCCACTGCTTCCACCAATTGTCACGGACAGCGGGCCGTGGAGGGACGCCGAGGGGATACAGGGATGCGGGAAGGGCTATCGCTATGCTTCGCTCATCCTTGGAGATCTTCCAGCGCACTGGCAGATCGTTGCGAGAACCCCCACTCTGTGAAGGTAATGCTGTACAACAACACGCACACACAAATTAACTAATTAACGCATCCCTGCCTCCCAGTCCACAGGCGTGAAGGTAAGGCCGTACAACAACACGCACACACAAATTAACTAATCTAAGCTGCCACCACAGAATCCCAACACAGAAGTCCAACAAGGCATCTGACAAATTTCCATGTGCATAAATGTCTGTCTCTACTTTCATTCAGACAGTTAAAGTGACATTAAAGTCAAAAAAATGTTCCCCTCCCCCCCATGTTAATGTTAGCACTTACCTTAAATGATGTCTCTTATTCCGATCTTCTTCTTCTTTCCTGATGTTTTCATCTGTCCCTCCAGCGGTGCGGCGGCTCTCCGATCCAGCGCTGACTGCTCTGTCCCTCCGATCCAGCGGTGTCTGCATGTGGGTGCACGCGTCCATAGACTTACCTTGCGTGTCTGCTCGTCTCCCGGCCAAGAATCCGAACAGCGCATGCGCACGCCCCAAGACCCTTTGCGGCCGCACGAGCAGTTCCTTATTCTCGGCGCGGGAGCGCGCAGCGATAACGAGGTAAGTTTAAACCTCTGTTAAAACTGTTTGTTTTTTCCAACTTTTTGCCTATATCTACTGCCTGCTAGCAGTAGATATAGGCAAAAAAACCAGACGGTTTAGAACCCCTTTTATGTTCGCCAAGTACTGGCATCACAACATCTCAGCTGTCTGACTGAAAGAAGTGGTCTCTACCTGCTATAACCCAGATTTTCTGCCTCAAATTTACCAATCCACCCCCCCTTTGCCTATATCCAAAGGAATTGTTTTCTTCCCTTTTTGGATGTGGTAAGAGCAGTCTGCTGCCTTCAGCAAAGTGGATTCTCTATTTGACATACCAAGGCTCTCATAAGGACTCATCACTGCTTATTCTGCCAGAGCAGTAGCAACATGAAATGAATAACAGCACTCTGGGATGCAGCAACTTTTCTTGTTTATTGATTAGCAGGTGACCCCTGTTTCTATGCAATAAACAAGAAACGTTGCTGCAGCCTGGAATGCGGTTATTTGTTTTCTTTTCTGACTAACTTGCCTTAGTGTAATAAACTGTATCAGCACACGGAGAATTTGCAGTGGAGTATGTGATGAGCCACCCACCCTGAACACATACAGTATCTTCTTGTGCAGCCGTAGGCTCCTTGACATCAAACTTCTGCTTCTCAGGTGTACAGAGCTGCCACTTGGTTGTTAGTTCCTATGTTTATAAGTTCTATTGTGTAGGCGTGGCAGCCTTGCCCTTCTTTTCCCAAAAGGTCTTGCAAGCTATATAATCAGTCAGTCCTAATGTTACTGGCAGTTTCCCTTGATGTATGGAATTATTTTCTATCACCCTTGTTTGGAACCACATTTGGACATCCCATTGTCCATGTCCATGGGTCATCAATGAGTGCTGACAGCAAAATTACAATTGTACAATTTGTATTTACTGTAAAATACTTTTTTTACAGTAGTTAACTGAGGTACACAGAGCCTGTCTATGTTAAATAGTCAGGCCTGTTGCCTGCGTTATATAAAGGAAAGGACTAGTCACCAGTATTTCCTATGGACTCCCTTCAGTCAATCTTTTTCCCACTACTGACGTATCATGCCTTGTTACACACAGTGTCTCTTTTTAAAGGGAACATCTTGGTAGATGCAGGGCTTTGTTTTCTTAGGTCATTGCTGCCACCTTGTTGATTGATGACTGGTGGGGAAAAATTCAAGAAGCGGCAAGACAGCCATAATAAGCAAAGATCCCCATAATGATTGAAGCAGAAGTAGGGCAATCCTTGCTCTGCAGGTGTTCAGGCACAACTTTCTCTCACTCGAGCTCTTGGGAGAAGAATGAGCAGCACAGGAGTGATATCAACACATTTCACTCCAAAGCAGAGGCATTTCTGCCTTAAATGATCTCATACTGCAGATATACATCTATTTTGCAGTGATATTTTTCATGAGGAATTCTAGACAAAATGGTAAATGTTCTGGGTACTGCATGTGCACAGTTAAAGTTTTAAATGCTTCCTATGAGATGGCAATTTTTTTGTTTTTGTTTATTGAATTTAAAGATTTGGGGTTCTATGGTTACCTGAAATTACCTGACTTCCTGTGCAGAGGGATCTGCCCTGTAATAGAGTCTGAGCCTTCTTGTAAAACTCCAGCTAAAATAGCAAAAAGTCTTAGTATGGATCACAGCTACGGATATCTGAGGGAGAAGATGTGTACTTAATGGGATGGCTGGCTGCCGTGGAGGAAACAGTCCCACAATGATGACAGAAGCAGATGCTGGTGGATAACTGAAGCTCTTCTATTAGTCCAAGGCACGATCCAGAAGTGAAAGAATGGATGGAGGAAGAAACTGAAACTCAGTCCCAGCGAGGATGTGTAATGAGATTGGGGAGTGGAGAGATCGATATTGCTCCCCAGTCAGGTAGGTTCAGAGAGTCGGTGTGAGGGGAGGATTGCCCAGCATCTACTCCCTTGCACGAACGCCGGGCAATTGAATTTCGCTGCTTAAGCCACAGGGAGGAGCCGCATGATGATGCTGGAGAGGAGGCGGAGCAGTAGTTGGAAAGTTTGATATAGTGGTTGTGGTGATTTCACGTTTTATTTTTTTTAGGGTGTGTCTTGTATGCCTTATATCTTTAGCTGGTTTATGTTGGAAATGCAACAGCGTATTGAGATTTAACTATGTCTTTTTAGCACTAGATGGTGCTGTAGTGCAAAGCTAGTTTCTGCTAGTTTTTCTATATGCATGTTTATCTATGATCTATATGTTTTCTGCATGATGCCATATACACAGATGTAATGTCCTTCTAAGCAAGTAAAACCTAATTCAGCATTCCTGAAGATCTTAGTGCTTCGTCTAAACACATAAGCAACAGGTTATGGGCCCAGGCACTAAAAATAGAACACAGCAAGTCAACAAGAGCCACATCCAGGCTACTGAAAGATGGCAAGTAGTTCAGTAATGAAGATTGCAATCGCAAAGCTCAACAATAGCACCTACCAGCTATGGAAGTTCAAGCTTGAAATGCTGCTAAGCAAAGATAACTTGTGGCAAGTACTGGGTACAGAGCCAGTAAAGGACCCGTGGAGGAATAGGACAAGAAGAACAGGGAAGCAAAAGGAAAGTCTGCTAGGGGAAGACAACCAGCTCATCCACATAAGAAAAGAAAATACAGCTAAAGGTATATGGACTGCATTGCAGAAACTGCATGAGCGTTCAAACCTAAACAATAAACTATATCTGCTATGCAAGCTATATTAGATGAGGCTAGAAAAAGGCCAGGAAATGCGTGAACATGTGAATGCTATGCTGAAAATCGTAGAACAGCTATGCGCAATTGGAGAGGAAATTAAAGATAACTACGTGGTAGCATTAGTGCTATGCAGCATTCTAGAGTCATACAGTGCTCTTATCAACGCTTTAGAAACCAGACATGAGCAGGAACTAACACCGAAGGAAAATTAATCGCTGACTATGACAGAAAGAAAGAAAATATGCACAATGAAGAAAACAAGAAAGCCCTTAAAGTGCATGAGAGTGCAAAGCAAAACAAAGAATGTAGAGCATGTTTTCACTGTAAAAAGACTGGTCACCTGAAAAAGGACTGTTCGATCTAGAAAGCTGAGCAGAGGAAGTGTGAGGCACCTACAAGAGAAAGAGCCAAGGCAGCCACAAAGGAAACTGCAGGCACATAGAGTGCTACCCTTAAAGTGACTCAGAACAGTATACCATGCGGATGGTGTATTGACTGAGGTGCAACAAGTCACATTACTAGTGATGAGTCCTTCTTCACAGAAACAGATTTCCGTGCAAAGGACTAAGTCTACCTAGCAAACAGGAAAAGTATTTCTGCAGAAGGTAAAGGTCAAGGACTCTTGAACTGCATCACAAGCAAAGTATCCTTGTGAAAAATGTACTGTATGTCCCAGACCTAGAAGGAAGCCTTCTATCAGTGAAAACCCTTGCTAATAACTGTCTCACAGTTCAATTCAGAGGTGATGAATGTACAATTCGAAACGATTAGCAAATCCTCGCAAAAGGAAAATTGGATGAACTCCTCTACAGACTCATCACCGCAGATGAACAAGTCAAGACAGCCATTCATAATCCACACAACAAATGTATCCACCTATAGCACAGATGACTAGGGCACTGAAACCCAGAAGCCATAAAAGACATGATAAAGAGAGACTTATCAGAAGATATAACCGTACTGCCCAGCCGAATGCTCATGACATGCAAATGCTATATGAAAGTAAAGGCCACATGTACCCCACTTCCACAGGCCACCCAAAGAAAGATCACCCAACCCTGGAGCTCATACACAGCCCCGTGAGCTGACCAATAAAAACTTCAACAACAGGTGGGAACAGATATCTATTGACTTTCATTCATTATTTTTCGAGGTATACAACAACGTATCTGAAGATACATTGTTGTATACCTCGCAACAAATTCCAACGCAAACCAGGAATTATACGCACCGACAATGGAGGGGAATACATCAGTAAGGAACTGGGATCATATCTGAAGAAACAAGGTATAGTACGGCAGACAACCACACCATACACTCCTGAACAAAATAGCAAAATAGTGTAGCAGAACAGAAGAATCGCACTTGCCAGATGCATGCTGTCAGATGACAACCTACCTAAGAAGTATTAGGGAGAAGCAGTCATGACTGCAACATATCTACAGAACAGACTACCATCAAAAGCTGTTGAAAGCACCCCATTTGAAATGTGGCATGGATCAAAGCTTAGCCTAGGGCACATCAGAGTGATTGGATGTAAAGCTTACATCTATATTTCAAAAGAGAAGCGATCCAAGTTGGAGAACACAGCCAGAGAAGGTATTCTGGTGGGCTATAGTGAACAAAGTAAGGGATATAGAATTATCCACCCAAAGATTTAACAAATTGACAATAGGTCGAGAGGATAAGCTAGCCCCATGCAGGGCTGAAATAAGACATCATGCAGCTCTAGGCATACTGGAATGATTACTTCCTTTCTTTTCTATTTACCAGCTCCTTTCCTTGCATACATGATCATAGAACAAATTTATTAAGATCAGGATCAAAGGTAGATAAAAAACATACTCACAAAATTCAGCATGATAATGATATAAAAAGTAAGTCCATGGACCCAACAGAAAGTCCTTTTCTGTTGGGTCCATGGACTTACTTTTTATATCATTATCATGCTGAATTTTGTGAGTATGTTTTTTATCTACCTTTGATCCTGATCTTAATAAATTTGTCTGCAACAGGAAAGGCGCCCCCTGTTTGTGTTTTTTTCCCTAGATTTTGCGGTCTCCCTGGCTGGTTTAGGGGCAGCATCCTGCAGACCTTTCTACACACGTGCTTTTTATTATTTATATATTTTTTAACAGACTTGTTTCTGATTATACTTGTGCTTATATTGGTCCATACTGGCGGAGTAGTCCTTTTTGGCGCTTTTCTGTGTTCATATATGATCATAGAATATACTAATAGAATGCAACATGCTGTCGGTTTTTGTTATGGATATGCTCAGAGTACCTGTCAGGGTTTACCATTCTCCTCTGGGATTCCCAGCCAGGATTTCCAGAAGATCCACTACTAATGGATCTCAAAGGGTCCAGGCCAGTATGGCTAATAATAGTAACAGATTCCAGACTGGGACTTCCAGGGTACCCTGATGCTGGCTGTATCATCTCTGATTGAGGGGGGTATTTAGACACTAGCTCTGCAAGGAGTTGGTGCTATGTCTTTTTTGCCAGCTTTCTGTTTGCTAAAGAGCTTTATACTTCTGCTGGTTTCTCATTGCTGACCCGGACCATCTGACCGCTTGCTGCCCGCCCTGATCTTCTGCCTGGACCCGACGTTGCTCTTGTCTCCTGCTTTTATCCTCTGATTACTCGTTGCTGACCTTGGACCGTCTGACCACCCTCTGCTAGCAGCCTGCCTTAAACTCTGCATGGATCTGACTACTCTCTCCTCATTGGAGCCCTCCTGTTTTTATCCATCCCTTGGCAGGGCAACCCTGGGGATCGCGACCTGGTACCAGGAAGCAGCCAAGCCCATCTCTTCCATCAGGAGCTCTGGTGAACACCGGCTGGTACTTAGACTCCACCCTTCAGGTAAGCCCATGTCACCTGCCAGGGGATGTCACCCTAACAGTTTTATATACACAGACAAGGTCCAGGAACCATCCCCCAAGGCTTAGCAACTGATCTGAAAAGCTGCAGTGGCTATAGTGCAGCTAGAAACTTCCTAGAAGAAATCTTCCCCCCAAAAATAGAAAAAGTAATGTAAGCCTCCTCAGTAGAGAGAGACACATCCATAACCAATGGACACAAGTAAAAACTGAGGCATGCTAAGAGTGGGAGGGGTTAGGCAGGGCTGTCCTTACAATTTTGTTTTGCCAGTGTCCAGACACTTAAAGTCAGCTGCATAAACCAGTGGTCTGAGAATTACCCAGTTTGTGTTCACTGATATCTAATAAAGAACGTTTTCATGTTTAGGTTTAAAGTTTAAAACTATAGTGAATCCTTTGAACCTCTTGTCTACAGCACACAAATCCCCCTGTAGTTCATTTAATAAATTCAGTCACAAATGTCCAAAGTGGTATAGAACAGAGTATAGAATAATGAAAAAAAAAGTCTGTTTTAAAATTTTAAGGCTTGGTGCTTCACCTCTTACTCTGCTGCATATATATTCTTGTCCACAGGGGCCATTATGATAAAAAAGCCCTGCCCCAAAGCCACACCAGTGTAGGCATAGTAAAGTGTTAATTTAAAAAGTGCAACTGAAGCCAAAACTTTTTTTGGGGGAAAAATAGACAATAGAACATCTGTCAGATTTGTATTGCTGTCTCTGTCCTCATCATTGGGTCACCCTCTCTTTTTGCCTTGGTGAAAATCCCACATTTTGGGCTGTCATCAAAACAGGAACAGATGAAAAATCTTCCACCAAGACACTAGTTTTGGTTGCCCTGCTGGCCACCAGGGATGTCCCTCTCTTTGAAGGGATTTCCTCTCACTGTCTGTCGTGGCTATGAGACAAGAAGGGAAATCTCCCCAATGGCACAAAGATATCGAAAAGAAAACAAACGCTGACACGCAACTCTCTTTTACTCTATCCAAAACAAAAAAACAACGTGTTGGCTTTGTTTCCACTTTAACCTTTCATATATGATCTTATACAATCTTCATGTCTGCATATTCCATTTATTCATAAATGTTCACTCATGCATATAAGCAGGGCAGCCGTCAGAAATTCTGGGGCCCCTTACACAGCTGTAGTCCCTTTTCACTAAACACTAACCGCACTACCTTTTCACTAAACACTAACCGCCCTCCCTCATCACTAACACTAACCCTCCTCCCTTTTCACTAAACACTATCCGCACGCCTTTATCACTAAACACTAACCGTCTACCCTTTTCACTAAACACTAACTGCACTCCCTTTTCACCAAACACTAGCCGCACTCCCTTTTCACTAAACACTAACCGCACTCCCTTTTCACTAAACACTAACCGCACTCCCTTATCACTAACACTAACTGTACTCCCTTATCACTAAACACTAACCGCATTCCCTTTTCACTAAACACTAACCCCTCCCCCTTATCACTGACACTAACCGCACTCCCTTATCACTAACAATAACTGTGCTTCATCTATCCACGAGCACATCTAAGCCTGTACAGGCTCCCAGGTAGGATGTGTGGGCTCTCAGGTGGACTGCGGGCCCTCCCTCCCCATCGTCGGGCTGCTAAAACACTTAGCTTTCCACTCAAGCAACTCTGCTCCGGTCCCTGATTGCTCTTTTTGTAAAGCCTGCTACAGACCAAGCTCCGTCTCCTGAAAACTTCCTGCATGTACAGGAAAGTACCAAGTTACAGGGGAGGTGGGCAGGGACCGTACCAAGTGCTGTACCGCAAAAAAGTTATGGACCCAAGGAACAAACTGCTTACACTCTAATGCAGAATAGCACTGGCTGTAGGGGGACTTCAAATCCCTGCAATACATTATACAGCAATGCAGAACAGTATATGAATTGGATTCTGGACTTAGTATCCCGCTGGACTCGGGGCTTAGTAACCTGCTGGACTTGAGCCTTAGATAGATCCTGCACAGCCCATCTGGGACTCTCTATGGTGAGCTCTGCAGGGGTCTTAGGTGGGCTGGTCGGGGTCCCTTTTCTCTATCTCCCTCCCAGCTCCTCTTACCTGTTCCTGCTGCTGGGGCCTGGGCCTCCTCTGCCACCGAACCAGCCAGGAGTGACGTGATGTCACTTCTGGCCGGTCTGAGATCAGAACACTGGCGGCGCTGTGGGGACCCGGCCGCCTCCACCTCCTCCCCTGTACTGCCATCAGCCAATACCCATGTAAGGGTCCCGGGTCCCCCAGGCTGCCCACATGAGTATCGCCCCCCCCCCTGATGGCAGCCCTGGTGGGATGACCTGGCTTGCTGGGGGGGGCTTCAGGTAAGTGGAGCAGCACATGTGTGCAGGGAAAGGGACCCTGCACATCCCACCATAGATCCTGCGCAGCCCACCTGCAGAGTCCCGGGATACAACAAAGACTTAAAATGCTCAATGCAAACAAAGCAGTGGGTCCGGATAACCTGCACCCCAAGGTACTTAAGGAATTAAGCCAGGTTATAACTAGACCATTAATCCTAATTTTTAAGGACTCCTTAATGACTGGTAGGATCCCCAGTGATTGGCAGAGGGCTACGGTAGTCCCAATATTC
The DNA here is from genome assembly GCF_000935625.1 of Nanorana parkeri. NCBI lineage: Eukaryota > Metazoa > Chordata > Amphibia > Anura > Dicroglossidae > Nanorana > Nanorana parkeri. The sequence goes on along the minus strand of NW_017308469.1, from coordinate 136,069 downwards.
AAAAAGGGTGCAAGGTGCCAACCTGGGAACTATAGGCCGGTCAGTCTAACATCGGTAGTTTGTAAAATGCTAGAGGGCATAATAAAGGATTATCTGGTAGAATTTGTTCAGGAAAACGGGATAGTTAATGACAATCAGCACAGGTTCAGGAAAGACCGTTCCTGCCTAACTAACTTGCTAACTTTTTATGAGGGGGTAAGTAGAGATATGGACGGAGGTAAGCTGGTGGATGTGGTATATCTGGATTTCTCAAAGGCTTTTGATACGGTACCACACAAACGCTTGCTACACAAGCTGAGGGCTATGGGCATAGATGAGGTGGTGTGTACGTGGATAGAGAACTGGCTACGGGAACGTGTCCAGAGGGTATCTGTAAATGGCACCTTTTCAGACTGGGCTAGTGTAATGAGCGGTGTGCCTCAGGGTTCTGTGCTGGGTCCCATATTGTTCAACTTATTTATTAATGACATCGGGGAGGGTGTTAACAGCGATATTTCCGTGTTTGCGGATGACACCAAAATAGGGAGGGTAATAGACACGGACTTAGACACTATAACATTACAGGAGGACCTGGATAAAATAGGGGAGTGGGCATTAATGTGGCAGATGAGGTTTAATGTCGATAAATGCAAAGTAATGCACTTTGGAATTAAAAATAAACAAATGGGTTATACAATTATGGGTATGCCGCTGGGGAAGTCAGAAATGGAGAAGGATTTGGGGGTCATTGTAGACCACAAACTGAAAGGTAGTTTGCAGTGCCAGGCTGCTGTAAACAAAGCTAGCAGGGTCTTGTCCTGTATTAAAAAGGGGATGTATTGCAGGGACAAGTCTATAATTTTGCCACTTTATAGATCATTGGTTCGACCTCATCTGGAGTACGCGGTCCAGTTCTGGTCACCAGTACTAAGAAAAGATGTCCTTGAGTTGGAAAAAGTCCAGCGAAGGGCAACCAAACTAATTAGGGGTATGGAGGACCAGAGCTACGAGACGAGGCTACTAAATTTAAACATGTTCACATTAGAGGTGAGGAGATTAAGGGGGGATATGATTTCCATGTACAAAATGTTTAATGGTGGTAGCAACATTAGCGATAAACTGTTTAAAATTAACTCCGTTACAAAAACTAGAGGCCATCACCTAAAATTGATGGAAAAAAAATTCCAGCACAAGGGGCGAAGGGGGTTCTTCACAGTAAGATCAGTTAGGGTCTGGAACTCACTGCCACAGGCGATGATTTCAGCAAATAATGTGGAATTGTTCAAGAAACTTTTGGACGATTTCTTAAGGGACCGTAATATACAGGGGTACGGGTACTCCTAGAATGAGATCCTAATAGGTTGGACTTGATGGACTAATGTCTTTATTCAACCTCAAATACTATGTAACATGTACAGTCTCAGTTGGGCTGTGTGGGGTCTGTGGTGGGTTCTACAAGGTCTCAGATGGGCTATGCAGGGTCTGTGGCGGGCTCTGCAAGGTCTCAGGTGGGCTATGTGGGGTTTATGGTGGGCTGTGTGGGGTCTGTGGTGGGCTCTAAAAAGTCTGAGGTGGGCTATGCAGGGTCTATCGTGGGTTATCCTGTGTCTATGGTGGGCTGTGTGGGGTCTGTGGTGGGCTCTGCAAGGTCTCAGGTAGGTTATGTGGAGTCTATGGTGGGCTCTGCAAGGTCTGTGGTGGGCTGTGTGGTGTTTGTAGTGGGTCTTCAGGATCTCAGGTGGGTTGTGCACTATTTATGGTGGGCTCTGCGGGGTCTCAGGTTGGCTGTGCAGGATCTATGGCTGGATCTGCGGGGTCTATCATGGGCTCTGTGGTGGGCTCTGCAGGGTCTGCAGAGCCTTTGCTGAGCCTCTGCTGAGTTTGCGGTGGGCTCTGCAGGGTCTCAGGTGAGCTGTGCAGTATTTGTGGTAGGCTGTGCAGGATCTATGATGGGCTGCGTGGGGTCTGTGTTGAGGTCTGCAGGATCTATGGTGGGCTCTGCAGGGTCTCAGGTGGGTTCTGCGGGTCCTTGGTGAGCTTTGCAGGGTCTCAGGCTGAGACCCTGCAGAACCCACAAGAGATCCTTTACAGCCCACTTGAGACCCTGGCTTCACTGCTACGCTACTAACGCAACCTGTCAGAACTTGGATACAGCGTGCACGCTAAATCCAGCGACTGACAGGTTTACGCAAAATATCTTAAACAGGAAGGGGGGCAGCACAAAACCTAAATACACCACTGACTTGCTTTCACTGTGGAAAAAGATGTTGTGTAGGCAGACCTGCAAACCCTCTCCTAAAGATATGTATTCTTTACATATTCTACCAAGTCGCTTTATTTGAACATACCAAACTTTGAGTTTGAAAATTTCCACAAGCTAGTGCCAGGAGGTTAGAAATCACGTGAAATCTCACACTTGCTGTCTTGGTAATACTTTTTAAGACTGAATATTCAGATCATGGCATACATGCAATTGTAACCTTCAGTAATGAAAAATTACTGAAGGTTACGGTGTGTGGGCTTGGATCAGTGAAGGAAGTTGGTAGCTGGGTTTGAGACTTGGCTCTTTCTATTGTTGAGACGTAAGCTATTTTGTGATTGATGGCAGCCAGATTTATGTAAATCGCCTCAAGGATTCCAGGCCCTATTTTCCACCTATTTGTCAGGGGTAGCTACATTTACTACAACATTGGTACAATGCAGATATACAAGTTTATAGAAAAATCTGAGTCTAGTATTGTAAGGGTGGGAAGGCATTTAATTCTGAGCTCTGGTGTTTCAAAGGGTGTTTACATTCAAGTGGCAGAAGAGCAATCACATTGCTAATTTACACATGACTACATTTCCAAACATTGCCTTTTTATCATTCCTATTTGTGAAATAATAATTGCGTTTGTTTAATGGGTAAATTTTTATTAGGAGAGTGACCTTGTTCCCAGTGCTTTATAGACAAAGCAAAGCTTAAAACTGCAGCCTGTTTGACAGCACTGACACCAAAGTAAAACAGTGTGTAGAAGTAAAGCAAAGTAACCAGTACTACCTTAGATATCACTTATGCTTTTTGTATATTCTTACAACCAAGTTCTAAACGTCCATATTAGGAATAACATAAAAACTCTTGAACATCATGTTTTTTTGGTCCTTAGTAAAGGGCCTGTTTTAAAGCCCAAGTGAATCCAACTTTTTTTTTTTTTAAATAGATACCTTAAAATTAGCAGAGGTTTTGTTTTTCTTTTTTTAATTAACATGTGTAAGTATAAGTGCTGCAGCCTTTGATCGCCTGTGCTGGCAGCATGCTGGAGATCCAGATAACTGCACTGCTTTCCAACACACCATCTCCACATGGCACCAGTCAAAAAGTCTGAGCTGTTAATTGGAGCACTGTGAATGGGGCTTGCAGGACTGCTTGAAATTTGGACCACTGTGCCCTGTGGCCTCCAGTATTCTGCCAGCACATAAGACATTATCAAAGTCTGCAAGACTAACACATTGATAGAAAGAAAAAGAAAAAAGTCTGCCATTCACTTTACTTTTAGGGCAGCCGGACTGCATCCATGCAATAGAAAGGTGGGTTCAATTGGCTCGAAAGTAAATCTGTGCAGGGCAAAGCAATAGGTTCACTTTAATGCAGACCTTAGCATCAGACTGTTGCTTTTCCTAAGTGGGCAAAGCACAGGTTTGCTTGAAACTTATATGCAGGGCCGCCATCAGGAGGGTACGGCTGATACTCATGTATGGGGGCCCACCCGGGACCCTTACATGAGTATCGGCCGACGGTGAAAGGCGAGGAGGCAGCCGGTCTCTGCAGCGCCGGAGGAGGCCTGGCCCTAGCAGCGCAGGGCCCCAGCATTGCCGCTCCAGCTGCTTCGAAACAGGCTAGGGCCCCATCACCTCCCTCCTCTTCTGATGTCGGACCAGCCGGAAGTGACGTCACTTCCGGTCAGTCCAGCAGCAGAGGGGCCAGGTGTACAAGGCAGCTGGGAGCAGGTAAAAGGAGCTGGGAGGGAGGGACAAAGAGAGAGAGAGGGATGCAGTCCTGACCAGCCCACGTGAGACCCCTTCAAAGTCCACCATAGAGAGTCTCAGATAGGCTGTGCAGCTTCTATGGTGGGCTCTGCAGGGTCACTCTCAGGTGGGTCCTACGCCCATCGCGTCACTAAGCCCTGTGTCCAGCGTGTCACTACGGCCTGCATCCAGCGGGTCACTAAGCCCTGCATCCAGCGGGTCACTAAGCCCTGCATCCAGCGGGTCACTAAGCCCTGCGTCCAGCGCGTCACTAAGCCCCGCATCCTAAGTCTGCAAGACTAACACATTGATAGAAAGAAAAAGAAAAAAGTCTGCCATTCACTTTACTTTTAGGGCAGCCGGACTGCATCCATGCAATAGAAAGGTGGGTTCAATTGGCTCGAAAGTAAATCTGTGCAGGGCAAAGCAATAGGTTCACTTTAATGCAGACCTTAGCATCAGACTGTTGCTTTTCCTAAGTGGGCAAAGCACAGGTTTGCTTGAAACTTATATGCAGGGCCGCCATCAGGAGGGTACGGCTGATACTCATGTATGGGGGCCCACCCGGGACCCTTACATGAGTATCGGCCGACGGTGAAAGGCGAGGAGGCAGCCGGTCTCTGCAGCGCCGGAGGAGGCCTGGCCCTAGCAGCGCAGGGCCCCAGCATTGCCGCTCCAGCTGCTTCGAAACAGGCTAGGGCCCCATCACCTCCCTCCTCTTCTGATGTCGGACCAGCCGGAAGTGACGTCACTTCCGGTCAGTCCAGCAGCAGAGGGGCCAGGTGTACAAGGCAGCTGGGAGCAGGTAAAAGGAGCTGGGAGGGAGGGACAAAGAGAGAGAGAGGGATGCAGTCCTGACCAGCCCACGTGAGACCCCTTCAAAGTCCACCATAGAGAGTCTCAGATAGGCTGTGCAGCTTCTATGGTGGGCTCTGCAGGGTCACTCTCAGGTGGGTCCTACGCCCATCGCGTCACTAAGCCCTGTGTCCAGCGTGTCACTACGGCCTGCATCCAGCGGGTCACTAAGCCCTGCATCCAGCGGGTCACTAAGCCCTGCATCCAGCGGGTCACTAAGCCCTGCGTCCAGCGCGTCACTAAGCCCTGCATCCAGCGCGTCACTAAGCCCTGCGTCCAGGGCGTCACTAAGCCCCGTGTCCAGCGCGTCACTAAGCCCCGCATCCAGTGTGTCACTAAGCCCCGCTTCCAGCGCATCACTAAGCCCCGCGTCTAGCGGGTAACTAAGCCCCGCGTCCAACGCGTCACTAAGCCCCGCGTCCAGCGTGTCACTAAGCTCATAGTCCAGCGTGTCACTAAGCCCAGAGTCCAGCGCGTCACTAAGCCCAGAGTCCAGCGCGTCACTAAGCCCAGAGTCCAGCAGGTCACTAAGCCCCGCGTCCAGCGCGTCACTGATCCCAGAGTCCAGCGCGTCACTAATCCCAGAGTCCAGCGCGTCACTAGGCCCAGAGTCCAGGGGGCCACCAAGCCCCGCGTCCAGCGGGTCACTAAGCCCCGTGTCCAGCACGTCACTAACATGAAAGTATACCTATTGCACTACTTACCGAATAAAAAGCGTACCTGTATATCATTCTCTGCAGCACCCTCATTCGATAATCTCTTTATTGGTTTCCTTGAGGAACGGTTTGTTTACAATTCACCTATCTTTGTGCAGCATGTTGTTAGATGGGCTAGGTACATAGACGATATTTTCATACTATGGAATGGGAACACACAAGACTTTAATACATTTGTATGTTTCCTAAACAGCTTGTTTAATGGGATTGTATTCAACCCCACAAATCTTTCTACTAATGTTTCCTTTCTTGATGTGCTCGTTACCATTAGAGATGGCCGCTTTGCTACATCTGTTTATTCAAAGCCCACGGATAGGAACACCTTATTACACTATGGTAGTGCCCATCCGCAGCATCTTAAGGACAACTTACCTATATCCCAATTTCTTAGGGTCATGAGAATTTGTTCTGACCCGGTTACTCATGCACAACAATTGTCTGATATGACAGACCGTTTTCTCCAAAGAGGATACCCGAGTGATGTGGTAGCACCAGCTCTTACTTACGCTGAAAACATACATTCTGGTCATGATGCCATCCACAAAGCACATTTACCCTTGCCAGTAGAACTATTCAGCATGCCACTAACACTAATCTCAATATCCTTCAAGCAGATAAATCAATGATTACACTTGTTAAAAACAGACCCTTACATGTACATACACAACCGAGTGCGTTGAGAGACCTTTTGGTACAGGCCGATCCTCGATCTAAATATGCTAAGAAATGTTTTTATTTTTCAGATAAAAAGGGTTGCTACAGATGTTACAATTGTAACGTTTGTAACTCCATCATGTGTGGTGATTCTTTCTCACACCCCTACACTGGGACCTACAACTTTTGCGTAGAGAAGTCTTTTAGATCTTCACCCTTGACACGGTTGTCCCATGGGGTTTGAATTCCAATTTGTCATACACGTGTTCCCCCGATTCCCTTTCCCGCACATTGGTCATTGATCATTGGTTTCTTTATAATCTTTTTTATAAATAGACATTATATATATTTTAAACATGACATTATCATATATATATTCTCAATTACATTATTAAGCCATGCATTACCCACATTTTTGATGATCAGAACTGTTTCCCCTCAGGTATGTGCTATAGGTGGGGGATGTACTGTTATAAAATTCATTTCAGTACAGTGTTGCATGACGGAATAAATGTCAGTCAAAGTACTGCAGCGCTGAATACTGAAAAATGGCCTGGACAGGAAGGGGGTATAAACACCCCGGTCAGCAAGTGGTTAAACACTTTAACAATAGCTGCTCTTGAACATTTAACAAATTCTGCTGTTTTGCTGATACTCGCTCCATGGCTTGAGCGCCAACAATCATCCCACGTCCAAAGGCTGTTCAATCGCGTTGTTTACCCATATCTTCAGAAAGAAATAACTTCTACTGTCGTGGTAAACAACCTGCTTCCCTATTTATAATGGTCTGGCCTTCTAGCAACCTTAGTGCAAAATTATGGCTAATTATAGCTAATTTGACTATAAACGTCAGGTGGTCATAACAATCTGGCCACTCAGTGTATGTCAGAGCTATATAAATGTATAATAATAACAGTCTGACTGGCTCAGTGTGGCGGGGTGGGGGGTGGTTTGGGGGCTAAAGCTGTGTAAGGGGCCCCAAAATTTCTGATGGCTCCCCTGAGCGTGTCATTGGAGAGTGGAAGGAAACCAGGGTACCCAGAGGAAACCCACGCAAGCACAGGGAAAACATGCAAACCCTTTTGTGGATAGTGGCCTGGGATTTGAACCAGGGACCCCCAGTGCTACAAGGCAGAAGTGCAAACCACTGTGCCACTGTGCTGCATATCCTGCTGCATGCCATATTTTTTTTTCAATGCATACCACCGTATTCCCATCACAATGCGTTAGTGTGAACCAGGGGCTGACTGGCAACTTTTAGCACAGGGGGCAAGAATTCCAGCAATACATTATACAGCAATGCAGAATAATAGTATAATAATTTGCTACATACTCTTTGCTGCTGCTCTGTATACACAGTGCAGCGGTCAGCATGTAACGCTGTGCAGAGGTCAGTAATGCAGTGCAGCAGTCATCATGTAACGCAGCGCAGAGGTCACACAGAAAGAACAGGGACTTACAGTGACTCTTTTCCTCTCCTGTTTTAGGTGCTGTGCCATCTTTTTTTCCTCTCCTGGGGGGCTCGCCTGCACGTTTGGAGGTGATTCCAGCCACTTCCTGCTGTCCTCCCTTTAGGACCCAGGCAGACAGTCAGTACAAGTGCAGTCTCCCTCCTGCCAATAGCAGAAGAAATGGGCGGAGGCAGCTGCCGAGGAGCTCGAACACTACACGGGCTTATCACGGGCAGCTGAATAGCCTCTTCTCCTACTCTGCAGGATCCGAGCGGCCGAGAGGGGAGATTGCAGCTGCGCTGGCGGCCGTTTTTACAGGCACCAGAGAGGACCGGGGGACAATTGCCCCCCGGCCACTGGCGGAACTACCAGGGTCGCAGCGGTCGCACTTGCGACCGGGACCAGGTGTTCCGCCAGTTCGGGGGGGGCCCAGAGAGGGGGAGTCACATGGGGCTTGTTAGCTCTTGTGTGATAGCAATAAAGTTAAGTGAAAAAAAATTGATAAATTATCAAATAAACATTTATGAAAAAATAATAATGAAAATTATAAAAAGTAAAAGATAGTAAAATTTAAAAAAGAAAAAATGTATAAAAGAAAAAAAAAAGTGATAAAAAAGTTTTTTTTTAAATTAGAGGTGTACAGAGCCGTCAATCTCTTTTTCTGTATCCCCTGTTATCAATGAACAGGAATCCTCTATACTGAGTGTTCCTGTCCATTCATAACATGAGGACATTGAGTATGATTACTATAACCACAATCATGAATGAACAGGAAGTGATGTAGATAACTTCCCATTCATTCATAATTGAGGATATAGTAACCATACTCTGTCCTCAATTATCTACACTCAGCGATCACTTATCAGTGACTGCTTGTACCCCACTCTCCCCTCTGACACACAAAAAACCCCCTTTCAAACCGGTTAAAAAAAAAAGGGGTCAAAATCATGGTTTTTTTTTTGGGGGGGGGCCTTAACGGTTTCTTGCACCGGGGCCCTGAGGTTTCTAGTTACGCCTCTGCCCCGGGCCCAGTCCGCCCCTGGTGTGAACCAGGCTCATTCGTGACTAATCTTGGCTGAAAACAATGGCCAGTGCAGCCCCAACGCATATGGTGTGAACGGCCCTCAGTGGAAGATAAGGGCACAGACAAATGGTTTATGAGGATGTGTTTTACTGTAATTACATACCAGCCAATCTCTCACTGCAAAGAAAGTAGGTGAAGTTGTAATTCTTTTAATTTGATCAGATGTGCTTAAATTACCATTGAAGCCACATTTTGTTGCCATGTGAAAGAGTCTCATTCCATGTCATGATATAAACCCCCCTCTGCTATTCCTGTATGCATGAAAATAGGAACATTGGACATGGCTGAGCACATTTATTTTCATGGGTGTATGGGTGCAAACATCTAAACATATTTTCCTGTCAAATCTGGTTAACAATAGTGTTGGGCTGGATGTTCGAGTTGAACCTGAGTTCCACTCGAACATCGCTAGTTCGTGTGTTTGCCGAACACACAAACTATAAGGGTGTTCGGCGGTATGTTCCGTGTAATTACACGGCCGGGAGCTTTACATTCAAGCGATCGGGCATCTCTAGAGACGCTCGATCGCTTGTATTAGCAGCTGTCACTGCCGTTGCCGGTCTCAAGATCCGCTGTGCCCGATGCTGCCGGCACGGCTCTGTGACAGGAGTTCAAAGGGAGTTCAGTATACGAACTCTCTGCTTCATCAGCTTCTCTGGGGGTCCCCAGGTGACATTAGGGGTCTTGGAGACCCCTGATGCCTCCATAAAGAGGACCTGCCATGTAAATTGGCTATCACATAGGGGGCTTCTTAGCCCCCCATGTAATAACAATAAAGTTGTGTGTAAAAAAAAAAAAAAGAAATACAAAAATGAAAGAATCATAAAAAAAATAAAGCATAAATTTTTTTTAAAAGAAAACAATTTTTTTTAGTCCCCGCCCCCCACATACACACGCACATATGCGTCGCGTGCGCCTTTGTGCGAAAACGGCGATTGCGCCTATTGTGCCGCACATGTTACATATCGCGGCAAACGTCGGAGTGAGACCAATAATTTTAGAGCCATTAATCACTGATAACACTAAACTGATGAGCAGTAAAAGCGTGTTAAGCGTCGCCTATGGGCATTTTTTGCGATTTTTGCGGGCGCACGCAATTTTAAGGCTTGACATGTTTGGTGTCTATTTACCCGAGATGACCCCATCTTTTATGACTTACCAAAAATATGGGTAAGAATAAATGTTTTATAAGATAACAAAGGGAAACTTTGTTTTTTGTTTTTTTTACATTTACGGTACTTTTTTCATTATATCGTAAAAAAAAAATAACTTCAACTCCCCCCCCCCGTGGTGATTATGTACCTCCAAAAGAAAGCTCTATCTGTCCCCAAAAAATGTTAACATAAATTGCAAGGCTATAGTCCGGTCATGCTGACTGGTGACATTTTTGACTGACTGGTGAGACACCCTAAAATTTTTCAAGCCCTGTGCATGAGTTTCTTCATATGCAGTGCAGTGCATTTTGCCATGTTTTTGCCATGTTCTGGTCAATTTGTTTAGCCTAAAATAGGCTTTCAGTGCGTTCCAGGGTGTTTGCATGCATTTTTGATGCGTTTGTATGCGTTGTGGGGCATTCCAGAGCAGAAAAAATAGTGCATGCTGTAGTTTTTCTACATGCTCTGGAACTGGACGCTGTGGTGTGAACTAGAGCCCCAAATACTATTGGAATACATTGGATGCATTTTTGATGCGTTCTGTAACTGCTCTGCTCTGCATCTGCTCTGCAATTGGTGTGGACAAGCCCTAAATGTGTTGGGTCACAATAAAATCAGTATGTGAAAGAATAGACTATGACTTAATAGGCATTATTAATCCAGTGTGGTTTAGTCATAATGAGTATTTGCGCATGGTTTAACAGAGAAACATTTTAAATATAAAAAAATGTTTTGATCATACAACACAGAACACAGGGAGTTAATTCAGGAACGGTTGGGTTATGCAGCACCTTCAGCTGATTGGACATCAAATCTGTTAGGATTGTGCTGTATAACTGCTCCCACTGACAGCCTGCCTGCCTCAGTTTTTGATAGTGTAGTTAGGTAATGGACATCTTCTCTCTGCTCTGAAAGAAGTACATCCTTTTTCTTGCACTTCCTAGCAAAGGAGTCCAGACAGCTGCACTGAATTACTGACCCTACCTACAGCGCTGACAGTCTAGGCATCCTCCATCTCCACAATAGTTAGTATTCAGGTTTCTTCTCAGGCAATGGCGGATCACAGACGTACGGATGACAGACACTAGGGCCTCTTAGTTTAACAATAGCTCTGAGGAGGGTTCTGCCCCTTTTGGGAACACTGTTTCTGCTAGCCCTATGCTCTACTCCTTTCTCCCTTCACTTACTGCCTCAGGGTACTCTTCTTGACCCTTCAGGGCACCCTTCTCTACTCTGCTGATCAAAGAGGAGTTTGCTGCAGTTTGGTGGAATTTATGGAGAAAATGTCTAAGCTATTTGGCTTTTTCAGTAAAGCTACGAAAAAGGTTTCAGATATACAATGCAGTGGTGCCTTCTTTAGCGCCCAAGTGCTGAGGGTGCAATAACAAGCACATACTGGTACTTCCTGGTAGTGTGGCCTATGAATTTTATGGACCATTTACCTGAGTAACAGGAATGGAAAGTACTGAAGAGAGCAAGCCAACACAGCAGTACTGATAAGTGTCGAAACTTGTTCAATACAGCCAGTTCTGGGACAACTTGCACATCCACACATACAGTGTCTGGTCCAAGACAGGTACCGAATATTCTATCTTGTACTGGTCTGAGTAAATTCTAATTAGTTAAAGTTAATTAAAGTTACATCTACCACGGTTGTGTTGTATTTTGGTGACCGACTTCAAGTGTCTTCAGATGAGCTCCAATGCACTGCAAGCCACCTCAAATTAACATTGCAGTGTAAACAGGGCACATAGAAAATAATTGTTTTCTGTGTGACCTGCGTTGTTCTTGTTGTCCTAAATCAGGGAATCTGACATCCAGCAAACATTAACTGCAGATAAATCTTTCATGTGCATGTGTTTTAAAATTACAGTGATGGTTTTACCACTAGTGAATGCTTGGACAAAGTCACACATCACCAACCTTACTCATTCTGGGTTGGGCACACTTTTGCTAGAATATTTAATATAATGGCCTGCTTTTAATATACCTTTACTGGTATGTTCATAGTCCACAAAAACTTGCTTTACTACATAGAGTATAATCATGTCAACAACCAAGTGAGTGCAATCTGTAAATTGCTACATATAGGTATTGGATTTGGTTCACATGAATGTTGCTCACATAGTAAGGGGCATATTTATAAAGGAGTTGAGGTGACTTTTACTAAGAATTCACTGGTAGTGAATTGATCACGGTAATTTAAAACACATGCATATTGTAGATTCACACACACACATTGAGTGAATGTCAGATTCACTGCTTAATAAATATGCCCAAAGGTCTGTGTTGGCATGTAATATGTATGGAAGCTAATAAAAGTATATGAGACAATAACAGATTAATACAGAAGATAGTTGAACTAAAGTATCTTATCTAAGACTTACTGTACGCACACTAGAACATAGCCTGAGTTTTAGATGTAGTTTGTTTAGGAGTCTACCCAACTGTATATATAATCTGGAGTGCCAGCAAACGTTTGACTATTTACACTGCTCTTAAGTGTACCATTTTTGTCACATGTAATATTATGCTGGAATTGTGCAATCCTATTTGTTCTGTGGACAAATCATGGGCACTATTCCCAGACTTGGAACTATGAGAAATTTCACCACAGTACATACAGTTGTGCTAGGACTCTATAAAGTTTTCCATGCAATGAATTTAAAAAAAGTTTTGTAAAGAAAACAAATCTCTTTGCTATCTGCCATGTAATTAAGTGGGAATGTTTACTATTCATAAATGCTATGAAATTTCACTGTGTAGTGCATTACATAGTACATGAAGGAGGAAGGCGAAGGGCCTAGTCACACATAACACGAAGACCTGCAGCAATTACATTTTTGTGTGTTGAGGTGGGTTGCATCAAGCAGCCCATTCTAAAAGAATTGGCTGTTTTATGTGATTTTATCAGGATAGGGTGATGCATATGCATCTGCGCATTTATGCACACTGTAGATGTGTGCTGGCTTGGAATTAAGGCTCCGTTCACGCATAGGCAACATCATTTTTGCCTGTTTCTATGCACGTTTTTGTGTGCAGTTTATGCCCATACATTAAGTCGTGTGTTTCTGTGAGCAGATTGTGACACACTGATGTAAATGGGCAAATGCACAAAACAGCCCGCAAATGCACATTTTTGAGCATTTCCATTGAAGTTTATTGGGGCCAATAAGCTCTTAATCTGCCAAAAAGAAGCTCATGTACTTTTTTCCAGCGTCGGGTGTTTTGCTACAAGCGACAAAATGCTCAGATGTAAAAATGGCCATAGAAATGAATGGAATTTTGTTTTGGGCATTTTGTTAGTGTTTTTTTAGGGCAGAAAAAGCACTACAAAATGCTAGGTGTAAACGGAGCCTAACTTTGCACTGCACTGCACAGCTATACTGCGCTGCACTAACGAGTTATAACACGCGTTATTGTTTGACCAAGCCCTAAACAATAAGGTCACAGTAGAATTGCATTTAGCCTTGGGGAAATACAAGAAAAGTTCTGCTGAATAACACAATGGGTGGGGCTATGCTTGAATCTCTCACATCTGGTTAGACGGGTATAACAAGATAAAATGCAATTGAAGCAATAAAATCTTGCAAAGGGGAAGTAAAAGCTCAACTTCTTTATGGTCACTTATTTGTAGCTTTTTCTTAGAAGGTATGCTCCAGTCAAAATAAAAAATTAAACCTGGAGATTCATACAGGGAAAACAGCCTAACAATTTGTTTATTTTTTTTTGTTATCTAGGCATTGTTGTACACTAGTCCATCCACTCCCTTTTGTCAGTAATCTGATAATCTGAGATCCTTTGCTTGTGATGCAGAAGAGGAATTCCCAGACACCCACAACAACCTCTGCAGGCTCTTTTCTGTCTTTCTTAATAAAAAGTCTTGTGTAGCCACCTCACAACCAACCAATCAGATTTGCCAACATTGGCACAGGAAACGGGGAGAGCCCAGTAGCAGGGTTTGTTGGGTAGCATTAGCAGTTTATGGATACTTTTTATTATCATCTGGAACTGCTGAACAAAAACAGAATGTTTACACTTGTAACTGCAATAGTGATTGAGCTTATAGTGACCCTTGGGCAAAGTAAATGGGTCACTAAAGCTGGTCATACATTCGCTCAATTCCCCCATCTATGCAGAACATCATGTATGGGGGAATTCCCTCTAACGTGCTATTGTACTCTGACAGAGGCCACTGTGCTGCTCTCAGATAACCCCAACAGCGACCACAGCTGATTGGCTACAGTCACTGTTTAGCTTTAAATTTTCAAGCTGGATTCACTGACGAAAGTAATTTTTTTTTTATTATTAAATTTAAAAATGTTTAATTTTTAAATTTGTTGAATTTCGAGCTAGTGTATGGCCAGCTTTAAATAAACTCTGATGCTATTTTGAAATCCTGAAAAAATCTCCTTGCAAAGAAAACAATTAAAGGAAATCTATGGTCAAAAATAAATATGTATTTCTATATTGAATTCCTATTTTGAATTGAATTTCTATCCCACTCCTAATAACTATATCAATCTAGAAGTTTGTAAACTTACTTATTGAAGAAGCCCCTATGATTTTCTTAACCCTGTGAATATGCACTTCCTTGTATCACATATCTCACAGAGCCTGCCTTCTGAACTACAACTCAACATCTGAACAATGTAACATTATCGTTGCTTGCAGGAAGCAATGCATTATGGGCTATGTAGTCTTGAGAAATCACAAATGCGTTACATCAAGCAGCAGGGAAAGTAATGCAAAACACACCAGGACGTTGTTGAAAGAAATGGGCAGATGGGAGGCAGTACTCACTACTTAACTACCTGCTGTTCAGCCGTTGTAATTAAACGGCTGGACAGCAGCTTCTTGAGGGCGGGTGGGCGCCACGTTCCGCCAGGCGGCACGCACGAGCGGGAAACCGGCTTTGAATGTAGACAGCCAGCGATGGCTGTTTACATACAAGCGTTTGGGCGTCTGTAGAGACGCCCGATCGCTTGTAATATGATCGGGTTATGCGCCCCCCCCTCCGTCGCCGCCGCCGCCGCTGGTGATCCCGGGCTCCGCTGTTCCTGGTGTGAGCCCGGGACCAGTACAGCAGCTCTGCGGCCGGAGATCAAATGGAGCTCAGTACACAAGCTCTGTTTGATCTCCTCTTCTGAATGCAGGCAGTGATGTGTATTACATCACTGCCTGCATTCAGTGCCACTCTCCGGTACAGAAACCGGAGAGAAGCTGGTGAAGCAGGTCTCTGCTTCATCAGCTTCTCTGGGGGTCCCAAGGTGACATTAGGGGTCTTAAAGACCCCTGATGTCTCCATAAAGAAGACCTGTCACTGCAAATTGCCTATCACATAGGGAGCTTGTTTGCTCCCTATGTGATAGCAATAAAGTTCAGTGAAAAAAAAGGTTTAAAAAATTTGTTACAAAAAAAATAAAAATCACATATCAAAGCAATAAAAAAAATAAAAAATAAAGTCCCCCGCCCCCACACGCAAACATGCGCCAAGCCCGCCTACGTGCGAAAACGCCGATTACATCCATTGCACCGCACATGTTACATGTCGCCGCGAACGTCGGAATGAGAGCAATAATTCTAGGGCCATCAATCACTGATAACACTAAACTGATGAGCGGTAAAAGCTTTTAAAGCGTCGGCTATGGTCAATTTTGAGTATGGTATTTTTTTGCGATTTAACGGGTGCGCGCAATTTTAAAGCTTGACATGTTTGGTGTCTATTTACCTGACGTGAGCCCGTCTTTTATATTTTACCAAAACATTGGGTAATAATAAATTATACAGTAAAAAAAACAAACCCGTAGTGGTGATTAAGTACCACCAAAAGAAAGCTCTATCTGTCCCCAAAAAATTGTATAAAATTCATTTCAGTACAGCGTTGCATGACGGAATAAATGTCAGTCAAAGTACCGAAAAATGGCCTGGTCAGGAAGGGGATATAAACACCGCGGTTAGCAAGTGGTTAAAAGGGATTTTATCAAGTAAGCTTTGATTGCTATATCAAAAACTATTTTATGGATTCCGTTGTTAAAACAGGATAGTATATGCTGGGACTTTTATAACGCCTTTAATACTTACCTGCCCACTGCTGAACTTTGCTGTGTTGAAGATAGAAGCTTGCTAAAGAATCTTCACCATTACACCATACACTTTCAGTTGTGCTAGATGCCTGTTCCCTAGTTGCACTCTGTGGTTCCCTCCACCGCCCCCTACATCACTAATATGTGCTGTATTGATGTAAGTGTTGGTGGAAAGAACCACAGAGCGCAATGGGCATCAGTGCAAGCAGTATGCAGAATAGCACCAACTATGCAGGACTACAAGTCCCAGCAATACATTATAATAAAAGTCAGCAGTATATTACCTCTCCAGCAGGGGAAATAGATGCGTCAAACGTATGCAAAACGATGTAAACTCTGTACCAGCTCATGAGGAGTTTGTATCCATCTTCCTGGTAGTTGTTTGACATGGAGGGTTTGTGGGCAATGGTTAGCCCACTGTTGGGGGCTAAGTTCCTTGTTCAGATCGGCTTCCCATTTGGCCAAGAAAAGAGGGACAAATCTGTCAGTAGGTCAGTAGCTTGTATACAGTAGAGACAATGTTCTTAGGGCAGGACCTGGGACCCATTGCGAGTCTGATCAAAAATCTAACATTCTTAACTTGTTTGCCCGAAGAAGTCAGAGTAGTCGTGCATTTTCATATCCCGGGCGGAAATCAGGGTCCCCAAAGACCGGGGTAAGAGGAGAAGGGGAGGGAGACAGCTCAGTGCTCTTAAGGACTCTCCTAGCTACCGCTATTGTATTGTGTAGGATTGGGTGTCAGGGGGGCAAAGGGGAGGCCAGCCACCGGAGGCCCTCTATGCGGAATTGATAGACGCCTTTTGCCATAGCCACCCATTGTTGTGCTGTGCCGTGAACACCCCAGTCCAAGAGCCTGTTCAACTGAGAAGCCTTATAGTAGGAGTTGAAATCGAGAAGGCCCACCCCGCCCATCGACCTGGGGAGGAATAGAATATGTCTACCAATGTGGGGAGAGCTATCCCCCCAAATTAAGGATATACACTCCGAGTGTAACTGCCGGAAGAAGTGGGGAGGGAGTCAAACAGGGATGGCCTGGAGAAGGTACAGCATTCAAGGTAGAACAGTCATCTTCAATGAGTTACATCTACCAAACCAGGAGAGAGAGAAGGTTCTCCAAGTATGGAGGTCCTGTTTGAGCTTACGTAAAAAGAGGACGTAATTAGCGTCAAATAGATCCGAGAGGTCAGGGGTGATTTGGGTCCCCAAGTACTTAAGGCTGCGATCTTCCCAACGGAAAGGGAGAGATCGTCGAAGTTGTGGGATCGAGGCGTCAGGAAGGGAGACATTGAGCACGGACGACTTAGAGTAATTAATTTTGAAGTTGGAAAGGGAACTATATAGGGAGAGGATGTCCATCAGGTGAGGCAAAGAAGAATCTGGGTCAGTGACAAAAAAAATAAGATCATCGGCGTAGGCTGCAAGTTTGTGGCATCCCTGATGGGTTCCATTGGTTAGGGGAAGGTATGAGGATTTGGCCATTGACTGTTACAGCGGCTGTGGGGGAGGGAGTATAGTGCAAGTATCCATGACAGCATATTAGGGCCCAACCCTATGTGGCGTAGAGTGCAACGCAAGAATCCCCAGTCCACTCTGTCAAAAGGCCTTTTGGCCGTCTGTCGGCAACAACATTAAGAGCCGTCGAGTGGGTTTGTGAATAAGTGTGGGTGGTACGGGAGGAGTCTGTTCGCTATAATTTTAGCAAACAATTCCAGATTTGCGTTAAGGAGCGCTATTGGGTGATAGCTACCACATTGAGCCGGGTCCTTGTCCGGTTTCAGAATGATCACTATATGAGATCTCAAAGCATCCGTCAGCAACAGGACACCAGAAAGGATGGGATTATAGGCAGAAAAAAAGGGGTTTGTGAGAGTGGGCAAAAAGGTCTTGTAATAGGCCAGTGTGAATGCGTCAGGGCCTGGGGCTTTACCAGCGGAGGACTGATTTACCGCAATGGACAATTCCTCTTCGGTAATTGGGAATTCCATCTGATCCCTGCCGGCCGCCGAGAGGGAAGGCATCCCTGAGCGACCTAAAAAGGACTCAATTGCCGTAGCTATCTCGAGCGGGGGAGGGAGGGGTCAGGATGCAAGTTATAAAGGTTGAGATAATAGGTCCCGAACTCCGCCGCTATGCCACTGGAAAGGACCGCCGCTCCCCCCGTCGAAGAGTTTATTCGAGGAATAAAGGTTCTTGTTTGCAGGCCCCTGAGGACTCTGGCCAGGAGCCTGCCAGTCTTCGATTACTCGTATAGGGTGCGTTTGCCCTGCAGCAAACATTGTTTGGTTTTGGTGAATAACAGGTCGTTGAGCTCTTCTAGCACACTGATCAGCCTGCGATATGTGAGCACGGCCAATGATTGCTTATGCAGCAACTCAAGGTCACGCATTTCCCGAAACAATTCCCCGACTCGCAGCCCGCACTCTCGTTTCCTACAGGCTCCGCGTATAATCAGGACCAATTCTAATCAAGTAAGAGGGAGTCGTTCAGCCTCCATGAAAAACTCGAGGAGGTGGGTGTGGTTAGATCGAGGGACAGATGGACAGGGGCATGATCGGAGAGGAGTATGTTAGCGATATCCGCCGAAAGGACAGAGGGGAGGTCCCGGTGTTGTATAAAGAAATAGTCGAGTTTGGAATAAGATTGGTGGGCAACGGAGTAAAAGGTGTAATCTCTGGTTTGAGGGTGCATGAGGCGCCACGGATCTACCACGTGGAACAATAACAGTTCTGACTTCAGTCTCTTAAGATAGGGGTAGGAGAGATGGGATGTGCCCCTAGAAACATCTAGAATGGGATCCGTGGAAAAGTTGAAGTCACCCCACAGAAAGATCGATCCCACCCCGAATTGTGCTATATTCGTCACTAGGGTCCGGAGGAAACCCAGCTGCTCAGAGTTAGAGAAGTATACATTGACCCTGGTCACCTGCCACTGACCCACCATCCCCTTGACCAGCAGATACCTGCCCTTAGGGTCAACCAATTGGTGCTGGAATTGCCACGCTACCAATTTGGCAATCAGTATACTTACACCTTTCGATTTATTGATAGGGGAGGGGCAGTGGTGTTATATAGTTTGGGGACATTGCCCTTCTTAAAGTGCGTCTCCTGGAGAAACACCACTTGTGAGTTGTATTTCCGCAGGTCCGCCAGCAAGCGAGACCGCTTCACCGGGACATTAAGTCCCCTAACTTTGAATGTGGTTAGTTTAACCAGGCCCATTATCAGAGCCGGAACTAGTGTACAAGCAACTCAAGCGGCTGCTTCAGGGCACTGGT